>NW_026931286.1:0-45769 GCF_032062105.1 Saccostrea cuccullata | reverse complement strand
CAATGTTGATGCAGATAGCTTACTTTTGTGAGTACCAGCATATAGTTTGACAGCAATTTAAGAAAAGTGAGGTCATGGCCTAAGGAAAGGTCAAGGTAACAATTCAAAAGCTCTCATTAGTATGTATCACTATCAGCATATGAAATTTGATTACACTATCATTTATTCAAACAAATTATTGGAATATTTCTAGTCCATTGATTTGTAATTAGTGTACGAGGGTTGTCAAAAAAGTTCAATCACGGACAAGTTCTATTGTGAATACGTTATTTTCTTGAAACCGGTGACAATAAATATACAAAGATTTAGTATTTTCCAAAATTTTTTAGTAAATATACAGCAATACCATCTTGATAAAACATGCTAGACCGACACTGAGCATGCTACTTATTGCACTTTTACATTACATAACCATTTTAATGAAATTAAAAATTGCACAGTTGTAAGGAAAAAGATTGTAATATTTTACCTGTCACTACAGTATTAAGGAATCTACAACTTGGCGAAATTTTGAATTAATTGGAGGGATTATGGCCGTTATAGCCATTTAATATAATTAATACGTTATAATAAAGCCAAGTTTGTGGACGCCATAGAGTGCCGATCTACTAAAGTGTATGTGTGCGGAAAATATCTATTTAAAAAAAAAGACCAAAATGCTTCTAAACGCAGCTAGAAATTGCCTACATGTACAAAGGACAAAAGTATTCAAATGTTAGTAGCTTTATAAGAAAGGAAGGATTAACATTTTTAATGATCAAATCCTGCAATACCGCAGTACCCCTCTTCCACTCTAAATCCATTGGTTACTTTCAAAATGAAAGTACAATTAAACAACAACACAGCATTTGGACATAGCAACGACACACAGCAGCTTTATTTGTATAATGTACATAACATATACAAAATATGAAAATCAATTTGTATAAATATACATGTATATGTAGGATTTAATAAATCATGATAAAATTTAAGCTTTATCGTGCTCTACGTGTCGTCCTTAACTGGCAATTAAACCACTTTTCACCTTTTATATAACCTTGTTAACGAGGCAGGTTCGAACCAAGTGATATTCACAAGTAATTCCAATGAAAAACTTTGTTATTCTGGAAAAAGTAATTAATTATCACATCAAGCAGAAATCGACTTCTGTCTAATTCGTTCCTCAAAAGTTGAGCCGATGGAATTTGCACCGTTTCTATACCTGATCCCTTAACTGCGAAGACATTTAAATATTTATGCGCACAAATATAATTAATATGTGACCATGAACATGTGATTAAATTTTTGATGTTATCATGAAATTAGTGTTATGTCAGACTGGCATGTGCAGCTTTCATATGCAAGGTATTTACACATATAATGTTATAGTATAGTGTGCACTGTTTGAATTTTTTGTATATGTACTAAATCATAGGCTATATCAAGATATTACCATAAACATTTGACATTGCAGACTTTATAAAGAAAATTATGCATTTGTCCACGGACTTTTGAACAATCCTGGTATATAGTACAAATAACTGTAGATATCCGTATGTTGAACATCCTAGGTGCCGTTTTCAGTAAGCGCCATTTTCGAATGATTATAATATTCCCACCACGACGCCATTATTTTCTTTACAGATAATTTAAACTAAATATTTCACCACGTTTCAAGTACAGAGCACAATCTCGACATAAATACAAAAACACAATATTTAATACCCAGTAAAAATCATTTATTATTACATATATAAATTGCTCGACCAGCAATCCTTTATCACATTTGAATATTATGTCACCTCAAAAACGATTACCGAAAAATCGATATATTCGCAAAAGCACTTCGCATTCCATTCTATTCAAACTTAAAAACTACAAAAAAAATCATACCCACCGTTCGTAATGCAAACTCTTAAACCTAAAAAAACAAATTAAATCATATATTGACGGTTTTCTGAAGACTTTTCTCAAGTCGCCGTAAGTCGCTGAGTGGTCAATTCCATTTTTACATTTATGCGTGAGATATTCTAAATCACAAAGTGTATCGACGTCGCAACTATATTTCCGGAATATTGAAAAATAATCTGTCAGGTGCATGATTGAATTTCATACGGTGTTTATTAAGAACATTTTTACACAAATTTTCATAGTACATATTCTAATAGGTAATTTACTATGAAGATTTTCAATGCACCAAGCAAGATATTAATATAATCTGTCTTTTTAATCATCATGCGAGTAACATACATATATGACAATTCTGAAGATAGCCCCACACTTGAGCCTCACCCAATCGCGCCCTAGGGCATAAATTAAAACTTTGATAGAAGGCTTACTGTGGTTTCATCAATTTTCGTTGGCATCAATTTTCGTGGATTTTGTAAAACAGACCTTTTCGAGGATACGAAATTTCGTGGACAAAAGCATTGTCCATACAAATGAATGGAATATTTCGTAATTCAGTGAACATTTGAATTCATGGATCTGTTCAACCACGAAAATTGGTGCTTGATGAATATTGATGAAACCACAGTATTGCTTTCAGCTTAATAATACTCAAAGAAATTGTTTGACTCAGCAT
The DNA here is from genome assembly GCF_032062105.1 of Saccostrea cuccullata. Taxonomy (NCBI): domain Eukaryota; kingdom Metazoa; phylum Mollusca; class Bivalvia; order Ostreida; family Ostreidae; genus Saccostrea; species Saccostrea cuccullata. The sequence continues at coordinate 43,203 of NW_026931286.1, read as the reverse complement.
GATGTTCAGAAGTATAAAAAGAGTGATCTAGTAATGTACTTTCACTATATAATCAATAGACACGCCCAACCCCTGAACCCTTCACCCTGGGGCCACAAATTTCTCAATTTTGGAAGAGGCACCCTTGATCATCATAACCATGCACCTGATTTATCTGCTTTATTTACAGGGGAAAGAAGTAGATTTCTAAAGAATTTTACATTTTCGCTAAATGATCAATAAAGCCCCATCCTAACTCCAGAACCCCTGACCCCAGGGCCATGAATTTCACAATTTTGGTAGAGGACTCAATGCTGATTACAAACGTGCCAACAGTTTGACTGCTTGATGTCCAGGAGTAAAGAAGAAGATTTTTAAAGATTGCATTAATTTTAATGGTTTTGGCCCCACCCCTCAGGCCCCAGGGGGCCAGGGGCCATGAAATTCACAAGTTGTGTTCCTCTTCACCCATTGATGCTTTGTGCCAAAATTGGCTAAAATTGGTTCAGTAGTTTCAGAGAAGAAGTTGAAAATGTTCAAATGTTAATAAACGACGGACGACGGACGATGCACGACGGACGACGCACGACGACGGACGAAAACGGGTAGCAATAGGTCACCTGAGTGACTCAGGTAACCTAAAAATGGAATCACTGACTTACTACGTCCGTATATGACATGGTAGATGCGAGATGGAACATAATTATATAGACATGAAGCTTATTTATGCCAAATTGAGGGTTAATTATGTTAACATGCATCTTATTTATGTCAAAATGCTTTATATTCATGTCAACGTGTAAATGATTAATATCAACATGCAAAATAATCATGTCAACATGCGACTTATTCATGTTAACATCAAGATAATTTTGTTAACATGCAATTTGTTAAAGTCAACATGCAACTTATTTATGTCAGCATGCTAGATAATTATGTTAAGATGCAATATATGTATGCTGATATGAAACTTACTATATCGTATGTAAAAACCTTAGTAGACAGGGAGGGGTTACATGTACACTGGGAATTTTACATAGGTTTATGTAGGCAAAGCCATGGTAGATAATATTCATATCAAAGCATTCTCAACTATTGTAGATTCAAATTATCATGATCCCGGTGATACCGTTGGGCTACAATTTGTTTACAATTTTTTACATAGATATTTATTGGGAGAAAATTCTGTTGAAAAACAAAAGGGTCATTATGACTCGGGTAAGCAGTGGTCCAAGGGCCTCTTGTTCATAAGATTGTTGACCAATCTACTTTTAAGAAGACTCAGTACACCACTTTTTGATTACGTATTATTCAAAAAAATAAGCATCCATTGTTTCGTTTGTTTCCTTTGGGGATGAATTGTCAGGGAACCTTTAAAATATGACACTGACCTTTAAATCGCTTTAAAAATAGATGAACATGCGATGTTGTAAACATTGGAAACAAAGTAACGGACTCATTATCATAAACTAAGAAGGATTGCTTTAAAGCAAAAAGACGAAAACAACAGCCAAATCTTTGTCCAACAAATAATGTGCAATATCATAGCAAAGCAGTGAGATTTATCAATCAATGACATTTGCGCTAATTAGAGTTAATATCTACAACCTTGAACTAAAAAAATATTTTTCTACTTTCACTATTTACTGTGCAGGTTTTATTTTATATACTTGCTTTATTAATTTAAATAAATACACTAGCTTTGTTCTAAATTTTAGATGTAATGTTCAACGTTCACATGTAAAGTGAATTCACCATGCATCGGACACCCTTGTACTTCAACAAGTTCTAGCGATATAGCTTTCGGCGGAAGATCATCAAAATGAAGCTTAACATTTATTATGTGATTAAAATATAATTTTGGGACCAAATTATATGCTATTTATTAAGAAAATATCACCAAAAATTTATTTTTTAAATGACTTAGAATTCACCATGAATCGAACATTATTTACATCAGACAAAGGGTATTTGGACCCGGAAAATGTCATACCTTTATGAAAATGCTCAGATAAATGATATGGATATAATTTTATTTTTTATCTAAAAATGAGCCCTAATCTTACATTTATTTGACGATATCGCTGCACAAATGTAGAACGATTCAAGATGCTTCACTTTGCCTTAAAGCTGAACACGACTCGTAAATAGGCATACGCCATTTTCGATAGCATTATCTACGATACATCAATACAATTGTATACTTGTCACATTCGTTACACCTGACTGCTTTTTTGTCACGGGTATCGGCGTGGAATGGCGACCCGTGTTCGTGCTGGTTATCTTGCATTATGACCTGTTTCAAATACAAACCTGGTGTTAACAGAATCAGACGATTTTGAATACTGATAAAACAAACTGTATATTAATGGGAACACACCAAAAGAAATCAAAATTAGAAAACGCTAATCTTCAACTCCAACTTGCTGGCCACCCCCTTGACAATGTTAGAACAGAGAAATTATTAGGTGTTCACATTGACCATACTCTTCAATATACTTGTCATGTAGATGCAGTTTGCAAAACCCTTACTTATAAATTATTTACTTTACGAAAAATTAAAAAGTTTCTACCATTGGATACCAGAAAGTTATTTTATAATGCATTTATTTTACCATCAATTTTATATTGCCTTTCTGTTTGGGGTAACTCTCCTCAAACTCACATCGATAGAATGTACAAACTTCAGAAACGAGCAGCTAGGATTATTCTAAATGAAAAATATGATGCACGTTCATAAATAAAGTATTATTATTATTACTTTTGTTTACATTTTATTACAGTTATGTGCATATGTGTTGTTTGTACACTACACTGACTGTACAACTATGAATGTTAATTCATTTAGCATCTTCCTTTTCTGCATTAAACTAAGTATTATGTTAATATTCTCGCTACCGAGTCCAGTATAGGATACGTCCGTCTACACCATTGTCGACTGATTACACTGTACAGTGACTAAGTTCTGTCCTATTTATAGGGATCTGCGGAGTAGCAAGACTCGAGAACAAAAATGGTGGACACATTTCTTTTACGAATCGTGTTCAGCTTTAAAAAGGCTCTTTAATACTTGTATTTTGGCAATTCGCGCCTATTTTCATGCGTTATCATACTCTGGCTTGTAGAAATAAACTGAGTCAGATTCTTGATAGAAATAAATGCTAAATATTACTAAATAGCTATAATTTGTATTTTCACTGAAAATTTAGATTTTTAATTTTCTATTTCCGCAAAAAACAGCTGTTGGTTGGGTTCTGTATGAAAGTGGCGGTGATTACCTATGCATCAGAAAGTGTCCGATGCATGGTTAACATTTGTCCGATGTACGGTAAAATGAGCATCCAAGTAAAAACCAGCACTTAAAAAAATATACAGACATTTAAGTGAAATTTCTTTAAAAGCATTTTAAATTACCAATCATTGACAAAATTCACTTAAGTTTGACTCGTTGCGTAGAGATCGAAGGACAAGATAGGGTAACAGACGAATCCGGCCCCTTATTTGATATGAAAATCAGAACACTGGTAAAATTTTGATAGTTTGTAGTTAAGAAGTTAAAATGATGCTTACTTGAAGACAAGTACTAATGTTCTTATACAAAGAAGCCACTAGAGGGTGCAGAAATAGGACATTTTCCCGAATTTCCTTAATTCTGGTGAAATTTCATCATATTTGGGGTACATTTCTCTTCGGAAAAAATAGAGCACACGCTTGCCTATCTAAGATTCTTACACATAAACTGCGTCTGATATCAGTGTATAAAATATATAAATTTGGTAGATAGGCAAGCGTGTGCTCTATGTTTTCTGAAAGAAAATGTGCTGTAAAATTAATGAAAATTTGCATAAAAATGAAAAATTTCAAAAAAATTGACCTATTTCCTGACCTCACTGTGACCCCTGTATATTGTAAAACGTAAAACCAACATTCATTTTGTGGCAGGGGTGACAACAGTTTTTAATAGATAAACTGTTGGCTCATTCTTAAAGACACCCAAAATCGGGGGCCAAATACTGGTCTTACCCTATCTTGTTCTTTAAAGAAAGAAAACTCTAAAAAATGCAAATTCATAAAATTATGGTTTTTCCCCTTTGATGATGTAGAATATGACGTTACTTCAATGCCATTCTCGAGGTATTTTTATTACAGAATGATAAAAACAATCGGTATAATTAAAAAATTTAAATCTTCAGCTTGAAGACAGAAACAAATAAAACTATTTTTATATTTTCTAATAAAATTAGTATTAAGTATTATGAGGTATTTTCATTGTGCGTACTTGTCTAAAGATCATCATTTGACACTGAAAGATCTTAAATTATAGTAATAATAAACTAAAAATAAAACATTTAACTAAAATTAGAAAAAGAGTTTAAAAAATCACTTAAAGATATTTGATTTATCGGTACCTTCATTCGGATATTTGACAGCTGCATTATAAGTTGTTCTTAAATGAAATCTAAAATAAAATGTAGGTGTAATGAGCAACCTTAAACATTGAAAAACAAATATGAAGACCAATTTGCAGCAAAAAATTAGGAATTGATACACAATTCTTTTGTAGAGGTAGTTAACTGTTTGATACGATTCTGAATTGATTCGTTTTTAAATAAATTTAATATTATACCTTATAACAAGCCTAAGCAGTATTCACACATTTAAGAAAACTGATTACTGAGTGAAATACTGGAATATGTGTAATAACATCAAAACTGAAACACATTTTAAAGACAGTAAAAATAGCAAGGCATTTTTTTTATCAAAAAAATCATGTTAAAAATGACATTTCCAAGACCAGGTAAAATGAAGTGGAATACCTGAATATTGGAGAAATAAAAGAAGGAGGAAATTTTGGAATTTTTCGTAATTTTATTAAATATATAAAATTTTATCAAATGGCTTTTTTGTTAGTATTATGAATACAGAAATAGAAACACTGTTGTGGAATTCCTACTTCCAGTTTTGAAATTTAATTTTATGTCAACATCGAAAGTACATTTGAAGGACAATATACAATGTTAATATTACAATGACTCAGCGTTGATTGTGTGTCAACAATAAAAACCGTAGACATATTTTCGTTTCCAGATAACGTTATAAATATTTAATTCATGAACTAAAATTACTTATGTACATTATTTCATTCAACATAGATGCAATGATTATGAAAGCTCACTTAAAGATAATATTTATCACACATTTTCTGCTATTTCAATTTAATAAATTTGACATCAAAGAGAAAGAGCATTCTCAGAACTATTAAGGAAATACAAAAAAAAAGATAGAATATGATAAATGCAAAAAAAAAAAATAATTTAAGACTGATTTTGTTTTTTATATGGATTAAATAATCATGCAAATTCTATATGCAATGAAACAACCGTCATATGTAGACATGACACTCTATATTTAACTAGTGCTAATTGTAACGGGGACCGTTACAGATGTTCCCCAAACGCTCCCCAAATCCCTTTTTGTGCTTAATTCCTGTAAGACAATTTAAAAAATATGATCAGTATTGAAGGATTTCATCAAAGAATAAAAGTACAATGATATCAACTATATGTCATTTAACGCATTGTACTCGCACGCACGTGCATGCACATGCAAGATGATCATGGCATGATATCTAAACAATAAACACATCTATATATCGTGAGAATGAATAAAAAAAAATTTTTACAATACACATTTTAATGTTTTTGAAAAAAATTGGCCATTTTGCGTATTTCGCGCGCGCACATGCATGAAAGTATGTTCGTGCATTCAATTTTGATAGTACCATTATGTAGGAATCCATTATACCTATTCATATTTTAAATTTTATCCCGTTTCGTTGACAACTAAGAAAGTTATAGACATTTGAATTTTCAGCCAATCGAATTGCAGCAATCGTGCATGCTTTTCATGATATTTCTTATATACCATGCCGTAGATCTTTATAAAGTAAAACAATGTTCAAAATTTCAAAAGATATTGTCGAAAAACAAATAAGATCTTGCTATTTTGACCATGTTCTCTAGTCTATGCTTCTAATATATCCTTATATTTGAAGTTTCAAAACATTTCATAAAAAAATTTAAATAATTACGTCTATATCAATTATATTGGACATTTCTGGCGACGCACGTGCGCGCTCTTGCAAGCACACGTGCATGCACATGCTTTCATGATAATTCTTTTGTATCAGGCTGTAGATCTCCCTAATGTATGACTATATACAAAATTTCAAAAGATTTTGTCAAAAAACAAGAAAGATAATGAGACTTAAGTTTCAGCCAATCAGAGCGAAGCGCACGTGCATGCGTGTGAGATCTTGCTATTTTGACCATCTCATCACGTCTATAATACTAATATACTTACATTATGAGTTTCAAAGCATTTAATCAAAAAATAGAAAAGTTACGGCTACATATATTATATTGGTCATTTCATGTGTTGCACGTGCGCGCGCTTGCAAGCACGTGCGCGCAAAATGACCTTCGTTCCGCAAATCTACATAACATGCCTACTGACCCTAAAAAGGTTTCACCTTAGTCGGATGTGTAGTTTTCAAGATCACTCGCGGAAAAGATTTTCCCAGGAAGAAGAAAAATAATAATAATAACTAGTGCTAATTGTAACGGGGACCGTTACAGATGTTCCCCAAACGCTCCCCAACTCCTTTTTTGGTGCCATATTCCCTGTAAGCTTCATTAAATAAGACAAACTCTGTGCATTTTTTACTTTAACAACGTTTTCTTAGAAGGATACCAATTATACTCAAATTTTAGCATTGCACCCGTGCGCATGTGAATGCATGTGCTTTATGATCACATCATCTTGTCTACAAATTTTAATATACAATATATTAAAGCATTCAGTCAAAAAGTAAGAAAAATCACTCTTTCAAGTGTATTTTTCATTTCACTCGTTCCAAATGCACGCACGTGCGTGCACGTGCATGATGACTATACCTTCTTGTAGCAGTCCCTTATATCTATCTATATTTTAATTCCCATCCTCTTTGGTTGAAAAACAAGAGAGTTATAGCCATTTCAAGATTAAGCCAATCAGATTGCAGCACACGTGCATGCGCGTGATTTCATGATTTTTTCTATATCATATTGTAGGATATCCTAATGCATGACTATGTTTTAAATTTCAAAGCATTTCGTCAAAAAACAAAGGAGATATAGCCATTTAAAGTTTCAGCCAATCAGATTGCAGCACGCGGGCATGCGCATGCTTTCATGAAAATTCTTATATATCATGCTGTAGATCTTCATAATGTAGGTCTGTGTTCAAAATTTCAAAGGATTATGACAAGAAACAAGAAAGATATTCAGAATTTAGTTTCAGCCAATCAGAGCGAAGCGCACGTGCATGCGCGTGAGATCTTACTTTTTTGACCATGTCATTTTGTCTATGATTCTAATATATACTTATAATATGAGTTTCAAAGCATTTCATCAATAATTTAAGTAGTTACGTCTGTATCAATTATATTGGACATTTCTCGTGTTGCACGTGCGAGCTCTTGCAAGCACATGTGCATGCACATGCTTTCATGATAAATCTTATTTACAGGCTGTAGATCTCCCTAATGTATGACTATGTTCAAAATTTCAAATGATTTTATCAAAAGACAAAAAAGATTTTGAGACTTTAGTTTCAGCCAATCAGAGCGAAGCGCACGTGCATGCGCGTGCGTTCTTGCTATTTTGACCATGTCATCTTGTGCATACTACTAATATATCCTTACATTATAAGTTTAAAAACATTTCGTCACAAAATAGAAAAGTTACGGTTATATCCATTATATATTGATCATTTTAAGTTTTGCACGTGCGCGCTCTTGCAAGCACGTGCGCGCAAAATGACCTTGATTCCGCAAATCTACATAACATGCCTACTTACCCTAAAAAGGTTTCACCTAAGTCGGATGTGTAGTTTACAAGATCACTCGCGGACAAAATTTTCCCAGGAAGAAAAATAATAATAACTAGATGCGTTCTTGTTGCTGGAGCAACAAGCAGGTCTTCCGACCGACTTTTCGTTAGAGTTCTATGCTGTGTCATTCCAGGAAATAGATTTCAGAGTGCATTTTTTTGTTTACGTTTATTCATAGCAGTCTCTCCACATTACATCATGATTACTACAGATATATCTCAAAATATCTCTAAAAATAGCTTTTAAAAATCGGCAAAATATTCCATACATGTTGAAAAAGAGAGAAAAGTCATTTGCAAATGAAAAAAGGCAGAAACAAAGAAAAATTTTTGAAACGCCCCCAGCGGGATTCGAACCCCCGACAGTGGGATAAAGTTTGGTTCGGTCATATCTTTTCGATATATGCACGCATCAACAAATTGAACATATATTTAGAGTTCTCATATGACACTCTATAAACCCTGAAAAAACTAAAGAAAAATATTGAAAAACAAAAAAGTTGAAAAATTGCACTTTTTGAATTCACTTCCGTTTGCGACCGGAAGTGCCGACGACGAAAAATAAAGGTCGTTGCACATAATGGAGTTCGATATTCTATCACCTCAGGGAGTTTCACTTTCATATCTTAAGCCGTTCTCGAGAAAACTGCTGGACAAAATGCCTTTTAAAAAAAACAAAAATCCCCAAAAATCGCGAAGGAAAAGGATTTGTGAAAAAATGAAAAACACGTCTGGAGATATTCTCATGATGCATCATCCCTGTAAAAATCTTTCAAATCTGTCCACGCACAGCTGAGATATCGCCCTAACTATGAAAAAAGAAAAATAATAATAACTAGATATGAAACTCGTTGCGAGCAACGAGAGGTCTTCCGTCCGATTCTGAAATAAAAAACGAAAAATCTAGCAGAAAAAGTGATAAAAAAAAGTCGGACATTCGGGGGAGCGAACCCGGGTCGCACGCGTGAAAATCCAACGCGCTAACCATTCGGCCATTGAAAACACCGCTTCAAATTTTCAAATGCGAATATCTCGAGATTGCCTTTTTCGATTCTAAAAAAAATTACATATTACTCATTTGCTAATGAGTCTCTATTCAGATTAAAATCAACAAAGAAAAATATTGAAAAACAAAAAAATTGAAAAATTGCATTTTTTAAATATGCTTCCGGCAGAAACCGGAAGTGCTGACGACGCACGAAAAGGCGATTCTGCAAACCACAAAGCCATGATCTATCATATTCAATTAGTCTCCAGTTTATATCCTCAACCATTTTCGACAAAAGTGCGCGACAAAATCGCATTTTAAAATCAGGAAATTGTCCATAACTTGGCACCAGAAGCGAATTTTCCAAATTTTTCTTCGGATGTAACAACTTCATATAATGACACATATTTTGTGAAAGTTTCGTTGAAAACCGCTGAATAGTTTTCGAGAAATCGCCTGCACAAAATTTTGTCAAAAAAAATAATAATAATAAGAATAACTAGATGCGTTCTTGTTGCTGGGGCAACAAGCAGGTCTTCCGACCGATTTTCCTTATAATTCTATGCTGCGTCATTCCATGAAATTTCAGAATGTATTTTTTTTCGTTTACGTTCATTTACAGCAGCCTCTTAACATATCTCATAATTATAACAGGTATTCCTCAAAATATCTCAAAAATAGCTTTTAAAAATCGGCAAAATCTTCCGTACATGTTAAAAAAGAGAGAAAAGTTATTTGCAACTGAAAAAAGACAGAAACAAAGAAAAAAAAATTTCAACGCCCACAGCGGGATTCGAACCATCGACAGTGGGACAAGGTTTGGTTTGGTCATATCTTTTCAATAGATGCACGCATCAAGATACTAAATACATATTTAGAATTCTCATAATACACACTATAATCACTTTAAATACTAAAGAAAAATATTGAAAAACAAAAAAGTTGAGAAATGTGACTTTTTTAATTCACTTCCGTGTGCGACCGGAAGTGCCGACGACGAAAAATAAAGGTCGTTGCCCAGAATGGAGTTGGACGTTCTATCACCTCAGTGAGTTTCACTTTCATATCTTTAGCCGTTCTCGAGAAAACTGCTGGACAAAATGCCTTTTAAAAAATACAAAAATCCCCCAAAATTGCGAACGGAAGTGAATTTCGAAAAAATGAAAAACACGTCTGGAGATATTCTCATATTGCATCTTCCCTGAGAAAATCTTTGAAATCTGTCCACGCATAGCTGAGATATCGGCTGTACTATGAAAATAGAATAATAATAATAATAATAATAAAAAACAGAAGGAAAACAATAAGGTCTTCCGAAGGAAGTCGGAAGACCTTAACTAGATGCGATCTCGTTGCAAGCAACGAGTAGGTCTTCCGTCCGATATCTGATGGAATAAGACCCGTGTTGGGATAATTCCACTGAAAGGATAAAAAATGTCAAAAAGGCACAAGAATTCTTCAAAATATGTTTAGAAATACAAGAAAATGTAGGATCTATCAATTCCAATCAACTTCCGGTTCTACTTCTTCACTTCCGGTGCGACCGTATGTGCTCAAAAGTACTATCAACTCTACATCAAGCATGCTTAATCATCCCTGAAAGTTTCAATGGAAAATACTCATTTTTAGACAACTTCCGGTTTGAACGAACCATACTTCCGGTGGAAATATTAAGATGCTACACATTCTTTAAATCTCTATAATGAACAGTTACATTCATTAAAAAAATGAAAAAAATCGCTACACATGTACATGTATTTAAATTACATGTACTTCCGGTTTACAACGGAAGTGTCGATGGAAAAAATGAACAAATTAAAAGTATGCATATTGTTGGGAACATTATTTTGACCATCTTTTGTTCAATATTGCTTATCAAAATATTCACGCTTTTCGAGATATAAAGCGTCAAAGATTTAGCATTCTAGCCCCCTATGACCCTTTATTACGTAACATATGATCAATTTTTTTGTATATATTGTTGCAAATAGTTAAGTTAAATATCTTTGCCTCAGTAATGTTTCACAAAATATTGATCATTAAAGAGTCAAAGACGAGAGACTTTTGGCCCCTCTATGCCCCTAATTTGAAGGGCTAACCCCATTTTCTTCATATCAAATGAAAGGTCTTACTATATTGCACATTTTTTATTTTATATGTCTTAACAAAATATTAACTAGTAAAAAGATATAAAAGAAAACGTATCAATTTTTGCGAGATGCGTATGAGCCTATTTTTTGAGCCCAGGCGAGCGTCGATGCCTTTTTACCTGGAAAGCTCTATATGCAAAATGTCACATCTACTATCCTTCCTCTACCTTCACTGAAAATCTCAAGTCGATATCTTCAGTCGTTTAGGAGGAGATCTCTGGACAAGCCGACCCTCTAAAAATCAGAAAATCGTCCATATCTCACGGCCGGAAGTGACGTCATCAACGACGAAAATTTCCGACAAGGTTCAGATGAATATCTATCAGATCTGAAAGTTTGGTGAAAATCGGGCGAGCCGTTTCCGAGAAATCGCGTGCACAAAATCGGTAAGAAAAATAATAATAGGGAAAAAGAAACCGAACGAAAACAATAAGGTCTTCCGTTGGAGACGGAAGACCTTAACTAGATGTGAAACTCGTTGCGAGCAACGAGAGGTCTTCCGTCCGATTCCGGAAAGAAGACGTAAAATCGAGCTGAAAAAGTAAAAAACGATTTGCACACAAGGGGGATTAAACCCATGTCGCTAGCATGAAATTCCAACGCACTAAATATTACGCTATCGGGACCTCTACTCTAAATCTACTTGTATATATTTACGAATATGCTTCTCTCTTAAAATTATGAAAGGCAGGTCACTGTTCAAAATTTAGCGCCAAACACCAAGAGTTAATCTTCGCGCCTTTTCTTTGGAATGTTCTATTAAATAGCTGTGATAGCTTCAATGATATTAAAAAAAGAACGTTTTTATAGCCTAAGATTCGAGATTTAGAAAGTATATTTAACACATTTTAAAAATTCCATATTGTATATAAGCATGTAACACTAAAGCGGTGAAACGGTTATGAATTTTTTTTCAATTTCCTGTTTATCCCCAAAGTGAACTATCCCGATTAGTTAATCGAAAAAGGTTGAAACGTTTCGCCGAAAAACATGGCTCACCCTTTGATGGTCAGGGAATCAGAAATCATTTATGCTCAATAACTTGAATCAGGTCTTTGAGACAAGAGTGCTGAAATAAACACCATGAAGCGATCTTTAAAAAATATATATACTGACAATATTAATTGATATTTTTTTTTTGAGAAAGTATTACTTATAAGTATGATTTAAGTTTTTCCGTGATGCACAAAAGATATTGGGTATCGAATATCATTTGCACATTTTGCACAATCGTCTTTTGTTTTTCTACTTTGAAAACCAACCAAAACCAACTATAGAAGACGTTAGTTTGACACAGAACTGCAACGAAACTACGACGTGACAATCCAAGTATTTCTTTACATTTCATTTATTCTTATGTTACTTTCGTTAAAGCAAACGCTCGGCTGCCTCCGTAAACCACTATTGCGAAATGTCGGCGTTGACAGAGAGAGTCGCCATTTTGGACCCGCTTCAGATATTTGAATGCTGATATCTAGACTTTAGATTTATTAACATTCAAACAAGTTAAATAGTAAGCATTACACGGAGGGCTTCTATTACCATACCAAATATAAATGAAAAATACTGAAAAACAAAAATGTTAGAAAATACGATTTTTTAAAGATTGCAATTCGTAACGACCGGAAGTACTGACGACGCACGAAAATGCGATTCTGCAAACCACAAAGACATGATCTATCATCTCCAATAAGTCTCCAGTTCATATCCTTAGCCATTTTCGACAAAAAGGGGCGACAAAATCGCATTTTAAAATCAGGAACTTGTCCATAACTTGGCACCAGAAGCGAATTTTCCAAATTTCTCTTCGGATGTAACAACTTCATATAATGACACATATTTTGTGAAAGTTTCATGAAAAACCGCTGAATAGTTTTCGAGAAATCGCCTGCACAAAATTTTGTCAAAAAAAAAATAATAATAAGAACTAGATACGATCTCGTTGCGAGCAACGAGTGGGTCTTCCGTCCGATTCTGAAGTAAAAAACGAAAAATCTTGCAAAAAAAGTGATAAAAAAAAATTTGGACATTCGGGGGAGCGAACCCGGGTCGCCCGCGTGACAATCCGACGCGCTAACCATTCAGCCATTGAAAACACCGCTTCAAATTTTTAAATACGAAAATCTCGAGATTGCCTTTTTCGATTCTAAAACAAATTACATATTTCGCATTCGCAAAAGAGTCACTTTTAAGATGTCTAATATCAAAGAAAAATATTGGAAAACAAAAAAGTTGAAAAATTGCGGTTTTTTAAATTCGCTTCTGGTATCGACCGGAAGCACTGACGAAAATTTGAAAGTAAAGGTGCAAAACTACTACATGTCATCTATTAGTCCTGAAAATGACAACATTCTAGCTTTTGTCCTTTTTGAGTTTTTGTGTCGACAAAATGGTCACTTAAAATTTGATTAAAGGTCGATAACTTCCGACCGGAAGTGATTTTTCAAAAATTAAAAAAAATGGATCAAGTTTAGATCATGATACATCATCTCTGAAAATTTCAAAGAAATCCGTCCATGCATCTTTGAACGTCTGCACAAAATTTGGACGAAAAAAAATAATAATAATAATAATAGTGAAAAAGAAACAATAGAATAATAGAAGGGTCTTCCGTTGGAGACGGAAGACCCTAATAATAAGAAACAGTAGAATCACTATAAGGTCTTCCGTGAAGACGGAAGACCTTAACTAGATACGATCTCGTTGCGAGCAACGAATGGGTCTTCCGTCCGATTCTTGATGAGATGAGATAAGATTTAGATTGAGATTTTCATTCTAAAATAATGATTTTCCATAATCTGTAAAAAGACATTGAACATTAAAGATTTTCAAAAAATCGGCCTTTGGCGCCTCACGGTCCCTAATTTTAGGAATCAGCCCTTTTTATTCATATCATCTTAACGCTCTAAGGATTTTGATCACTTTTTGTTCAACAACTATTCAGAGATTCTTTTTTGTTTTCGAGTTATTTGTAAAAGAAATATTTAGGGACCAACCCTTCAACTCCTTAATGGGGACGTTTAACGAAAAATAAAAGGTTGCATATTGTTCAGAACATGATTCTTTAAGATATATTGCGTCGAAGATTTAGGCTTTTGGTCCCTTGTGACCCCTAATTATGTAATATACGACATTAAAATAATAATATACAGTTGTAGATTTTTTAGATTAACATTTTTGATTCAGTAATGTATATCAAAATATTGCTTGCTAAAGAGGTATTGATTAAAGACTTTTGGCCCCTCTCAGCCCCTAATTTGAGTGCCCAGCCCCTTTCTCTTGATTTTGACTATAAACTCTTATGATTTTGAACACTTTTTGTTCAACAACTATTCAGAGATTCTTTTTCGTTTTCGAGTTATTTGCAAAATAAATATTAAGGGGCCAACCCTTTAACTCCCTAACGGGGACGTTTAGCGAATAATGAAAGGTTGCGTATTGTTTAGAACATGATTTTGAACATCTTTTGTTCAATATAACTTATCAAAATATTTCTCTCTTTCGAGATATAAAGCGTCAGAGATTTAGCATTCTGGCCCCTTGTGGCCCCTAATTATGTACCATACGACATAAAAATCATAATATATAGTTGTAAATGGTTGAGATAAACATTTTTGCTTCAGTAATGTATTAAAAAATATTAACTCATAAAAAGTTATCGATTAAAGACTTTTGGCCCCTCTTGGCCCCTAATTTGAGTGCCCAGCCCCTTTTTCTTGATTTTGTCTTAAAGCTCTTATGATTTTGAACACTTTTTGTTCAACAACTATTCAGAGATTCTTTTTCGTTTTCGAGTTATTTGCAAAAGAAATATTAAGGGGCCAACCCTTCAACTCCCTAATGGGAACGTTAAGAGAAAAATGAAAGGTTGCATATTGTTCAGAACGTTATTTTGAACATCTTTTGTTCAATAATACTTATCAAAATATTTCTCATTTTCGAGATATAAAGCGTCAAAGATTGAGCATTCTGGCCCCTTGTGGCCCCTAATTATGTACCATACGACATGAAAATCATAATATATAGCTGTAGATTGTTGAGATAAACATCTTTGCTTCATTAATGTATCACAAAATATTGCCTGGTAAAGAGTTATCGATCAAAGACTTTTGGCCCCTTTTTGACCTTAATATGATGAGTCAGTACTTTTTTCATGGAATCATATTGAAAATCTTGGCATTCCCCAGAAATATTATTCAGTATGTTTTAACAAAATAATTATACTTTAAAAGATATCATACAAAATGTCTTGAAAATTCACTCATGATTCGTGTCCTAGATTTTGAACCCTACCGAGCTTCCATATTGGACCTTTCTGAAAAATTCTAAATCCAATGCGCAATTCAGCAATGTGTCGTCTATCATCGCTGAAAAGTTCAGCTCTCTAGCTAATATCGTTTTTGAGTTTACTCAAGGACAAGGAGACCCTCTAAAAATCAATGAAAGGGCGATAACTTCCGACCGGAAGTGAATTTTTCAAAATTCAGCCGGGGGTGCAAACTTCAGATAGAAACACATAATCTCTGAAAATTTGAACAAAATCGGTCGAGCCGTCTTCGAGAAATCTTCTGCAAAAAAATTGTAAAGAAAAAAAAAGAATAATGATAAAAGTGAAAAAGAAACAATAGAATAATAGAAGGGTCTTCCGTTTGAGACGGAAGACCCTAATAAGAATAACTAGGGCTAATTGTAACGGGAACCGTTACAGATGTTCCCCAAACGCTCCCCAACTCCCTTTTGTGGCATATTCTCTGTACGCTTCATTAAATAAGACAAACACGATGCATTTTAGACTTTAACATTATTTACCCAGAAGTATATCAAGTTTATTCAAATTTCAGCATTGCACGCATGCGCATTTGAATGCATGTGCGTAATGACCATATCATCTTGTCTACACTATTCGTATATTTTAATACACTAAATATTACAACATTTATTCCATACGTATTTAAAAATATGTTTAATCCAGTGTATTTGTAATTTTACTCATTTCACGTGCACGCACGTGCATGCATGTGCATCATGATCATACACTATTGTAGGAGCCCATAATGTCTATCTATGTTCCGAATCCCATCCTTTTTGGTTGAAAAATAAGGGAATTATAGCCATTTAAAGTTTCAGCCAATCAAATTGCAGCGAACGTGCATGCGCGTGATTTCATGAAAATTATTATATATCATATTGTAGGAAATCCTAAAGCATGCCTATGATTTAAATTTCAAAGCATTTCTTCAAAAAACAATAAAGATATTGAAAATTTTGTTTCAGCCAATCAGAGCAAAGCGCACGTTCATGCACGTGCATGCATGTGCATGATGACCATACCCCTTTGTAGGAGTCCATAATGTCTATCTATGTTCTGAATCCCATCCTGTTTGGTTTAAAAACAAGGGAGTTATCGCTATTTAAAGTTTTAGCCAATCAGATTGCAGCGCACGTGCATGCGCGTGCTTTCATGACAATTGTTATAAATCATTTTGTAGGACATCCTAAAGTATGCCTATGTTTTAAATTTCAAAGCATTTCGTCAAAAAACAGAAAAGATATTGAGATTTTTGTTTCAGCCAATCAGAGTGAAGCGCACGTGCATGCGCGTGAGTTCGTGCTAATTTGACAGTGTCACATTATCTACACTATTAATATATCATTATATAATGAGTTTGAAGTCAATTCATTCAAAAATGTAAAAGTTATAGCTATATTAAGTATATCAGTCATTTCACTCATATCACGCGCACGCACGTGCACGCGTATGCGCGCAAAATGACCTTTGTTCCGCACACCTACACTACACACCCATTAACCCTAAAATGGTTTTAGGTCAGTTGGGTGAACAGTTTCTGAGAACACTTCCGGACAAAAAAGTACCGGAGAACAAATAAGAAAAAAAAGAATAATAATAATAATAATAACTAGTCTCTTGTTGCCATGGCAACAAAAAAGTCTTCCGTTCCTGTATGATACAGTTTGCATTGTTTTTGTATGTAGAGAAACGTGTACATTATTTAATAAATTTAAAATTGTAAGAAACTAAGTATGTCATTTCGGTACTTGCAGTCCTTTGATTTTTAATGCAAAAATGAATGCATCTGTTGTTCTTCTGCATGCAATTTTTTTTTGGTTAAGAAGCATATTTTAACTGTCTTTAAATTAAAATAAATAAATGCGGGGTATCTAGAAGACAACGTCTCAGAACTTGCGGTACTTTGATTTTCACTATAACAATGAAAGTATTCACCATCCTTGATGAATACACATGACAAATTATAATACGTGTTTATATGAATTGAATTAATTTTTGCATTCAAAGAAAGATTTACATGTATATATAAGTCAGAGTTAAATAGTAAAGTTAATATCCTTTCAGTACTTGTGGTACTATGATTTTTATTGACTGACAAAAATAAGCTTCCATAGGCAACTTATTGTATGCATTGATGTTTATGTGTAGGAAAACATGCCTGTTTATACTACATACATGTACATGTACACTTTAGTGAGAAAAAGGTTGGTATCTAAATCAGTCCTCTCAGTACTTTAGGTACTTTGATTTTCATTGCAATTATGTTATCTTACTCCTAATATAAATGAGTCTGTATGTTTTGATTTTTGTATGCAGAAAAACGTAACCTTCATGTAATTAAAAGTAAGAAATGCCCCTTTAGTACTTTCAGTACTTTGATTTTATAAATGCAAAACGAAAGTAGCCAAAATCTACAAAACGTGTGATCTGATTTTAAAACAAATTATATATTTGGCTATTGTGGACATATCTCTATTATACCTAGAAATATCTTGAAAAAATTATTTAAAACAAAAAAGTCGAAAATTGACCGAAACACAAATTCACTTCCGGTTCGGACAGGAAGTAACGGAAACACACGAAAACTACGTCAAAACAAAGAGAATGTGATGATCTAAGAGTCCCATAAATTTCACATTTTTACCACAATCTGCTCTTGAGAAAAATTCTGGACAAAAGTCAATTTAAAATTTGGAAATTCGGCCACAACTTCGGACCGGAAGTGAATATTTCAAAAAACGGAATTTTATATAAACTTCACATATCAGCCTACTATCCTGTAAAAAATTGTGAAAATCTATCCAATCATCTCTGAGTAATTGCGCTCACAAAATTTGGGAGGAATAATAATAATAATAATAATAATAACTAGAGCAAAGCTCGTTGCAAAGCAACGAGTAGGTCTTCCGTCCTGTTTGACCGGAAGTAGCTTTCATTTTTAACAAAAATGAGAAATTACGCCCAGAAATGCTTTGAATCCTGTAAAACTATGTTAATTACTGCAAAAATAAGCCATTTTTGCTACTTCCGGTTTTACCGGAAGTGACGACGACGGACGGTAAATTAATTATTACGCTCCCAGAGACATATGTAATTCAAAAACTTGTCAAGAACGGCAAAAATACGCGTTTTCCGACTACTTACTGGCCGGAAGTGACGACGTTGGACGTATTTTATCGACTCCAATAGATTAAGCTTGACATTTTGAACAACTTTGCTTCTTTAACCTATTACAAATTCTCAATACTTTTTGAGATATAAAGAAAACAATTTCGGCCCCTCTAGGCCCTTTATTTTAGGGGCCAGCCCTTTTTTCGACATATCATTTGAAAGCTCTTGAAATTCTACACTTCTTTTGTTCTATATGTTGTTACAAAATATTTCGAGGTAAAAAGATATTGTAGAAAAGTTGTTAAAAATTGTGAAATTCGCGATAGGCCTATTTACGGGTCATAGCGAGCGCCGACGTGCGGCACTTCCGATAAAAATGAAATACCTTATACATATCTATAGACTTTGGTCTATTATACCTGAAAGTTTCATATTTCTATCTTGAGCCATTATTGAGAAAACTGCCGGACAAAATGACCCTCTAAAACTCACTAAATTGCAGAAAACTCCGAACCGGAAGTGACGTCATCAAATTAAAAAAAAAACGCCTTAAGTTCATATAATTTGTCATCAATGCTGAAAGTTTCATGAAAATCCATCAGCGCATTTACGAGAAATCGCCTGCACAAAATCGGTAAGAATAATAATAAGAAAAGTTGAAAAGAAACAACAGAATAATAAGAAGGTCTTCCGTTGAAACGGAAGACCTTAATAATAACTAGATACGATCTCGTTGCGAGCAACGAGTGGGTCTTCCGTCTGACTCTTGATGAGATGAGATAAGATTTTGATTGCGATTTTCATTCTAAAATAATGATTTACCACAATCTGTAAAAAGACATTGAACATTAAAGACTTAAAAAATCGGCCTTTGGCCCCTAACGGCCCCTAACTTTAGGAATCGGCCCTTTCTATTCATATCATCTAAAAGCTCTTAAGATTTTGAACATTTTTTGCTCAACAACTATTCAAAAATTCTTTTTCGTTTATGAGCTATTAGCAAAAGAAATATTTAGGGGCCAACCCTTCAACTCCTTAATGGGGACGTTTAGCAAAAAATAAAAGGTTGCATATTGTTCAGAACATTATTTTGAACATCTTTTGTTCAATATTGCTTATCAAAATATTTCTTCCTTTCGAGATATAAAGCATCAAAGATTTAGCATTCTGGCCCCTTTTGGTCCCTAATTATGTACCATATGACATAAAAATCATAATATATAGTTGTAGATGGTTGAGATAAACGTCTTTGCTTCAGTAATGTATTACAAAATATTAACTGATAAAGAGTTATCGATTGAAGACTTTTGGCCCCTCTTGGCCCCTAATTCGAGTGCCAAGCCCCTTTTTCGGGATCTCATCTTAAAGATCTTAAGATTTTGAACATTTTGTGTTCAACAACTGTTCAGAAATTCTTTTTCGTTTTCGAGTTATTTGCAAAAGAAATATTTAGGGGCCAACCCTTCAACTCCCTAATGGGGACGTTTAGCGAAAAATGAAAGGTTGCATATTGTTCAGAACATGATTTTGAACATCTTTTGTTCAACATTACTTGTCAAAATATTTCTCACTTTCGAGATATAAAGCATCAAAGATTTAGCATTCTGGCCCCTTGTGGCCCCTAATTATGTACCATACGACATAAAAATCATAATATATAGTTGAAGATTGTTGAGATAAACAATTTTGCTTCAATAATGTATTACAAAATATTGACTGCTAAAAAGTTACTGGATAAAGACTTTTGGCCCCTTTCAGCCCTTAATGTGATGAGTCAGCACTTTTTTCTTGATATCATATGGTAGATCTTGTAGTTCTGCACAAATTTTGCTCAGTATCTTTTAACAAAATAATCATACTTTAAAAGATACAATGCAAAATGTCTCAAAAAATCAGTCATGATTCGTGTCCTAATTTTTGACCCCTACCGAGCTTCCATACTAGGCACTTCCGGAAAATATCCTGACCCAGGTGCAAGATGGCAACATGTCCTCTACCATCCCTCAAAATTTCAGCTTTCTAGCTTGAGCCGTTTTTGAGTTCCATCACAGACATGGGGGTCATTTAAATTTCGATCAAAGGGCGATAACTTCCGACCGGAAGTGATATTTTTCAAAATTGAAGCGCCGGTACAAACTTCAGATAGAAACACATCAACACCGAAAATTTGAACCAAATCGATCGAGCCATCTCCGAGAAATCTTCTGCACAAAATCGGTAAGGAGAAAAAAGAATAATAACAATAATAATAATAACTAGAGCAAAGCTCGTTGCAAAGCAACGAGTAGGTCTTCCGTCCTGTTTGACCGGAAGTAGCTTTCATTTTCAACAGAAAATGAGAAATAACGCCTACAAATAGTTTGAATCCTCTAAAGCTATGTTAATTAATGCAAAAATAAGCAATTTTTGCTACTTCCGGTTTAACCGGAAGTGACGATGACGGACGGAAAATTAATTTTTATGCTCCAAAAGACATATGTTACCAAAAAACTTGAAAAGAACGGCAAAAATACCCGTTTTTGACTACTTCCGGTTTGGTCGGAAGTGACGACGCCGGACGTATTTTGACGACTCAGATAGATCAAGCTTGTCATTTTGAACAACTTTGCTTCTTTGAAGTATTAAATTCTCAATACTTTTCGAGATATCAAGTAAAAATTTTTGGCCCCTCTAGATCCCTAATTTTAGGGGTCAGCCCTTTTTTCGAGATATCATTTGAAAGATCTTAGAATTCTTCACAATTTTTGTTCTATATGTTTTAACAAAATATTTACAAGTAAAAAGATATAATAGAAAAAGTGTAAAAAATTTTGAAACGCTCAATATGGCTTTTTTCAGACCATACCGAGCGTTAATGTGCAGTACTTCCGGTGAAAGTTAACAACACAATGCAAATCTACATTTGTTGCTCTATCTTCCAGAGAAGGTTTCATCTTCCTGTGATGAGCGATTTTTAAGAACAGCGACGGACAAAATGACCTTTAAAAATCACAAAATTGCGAAAATTTTCGAACCGGAAGTGACGTCATCAAAATGAAAAAAATGCATCAAGTTTTTAATATGTTCTATCAGACCTGAAAGATTCATAAAAATCTAACGAGCCGTTTTCGAGAAATCGCGTGCACAAAATCGGGGAGAAAAAAAATAATAAGAACTAGATACGATCTCGTTGCGAGCAACGAGTGGGTCTTCCGTCCGATTCTTGATAAGATGAGATAAGATTTTGATTGAGATTTTCATTCTAAAACAATGATAAAGATTGTGAAGAAGAACGATTTTGCCTCCATAATCTGTAAACAGACTTTGAAAATTAAAGATTTAAAAATTAGATTTTTGGCCCCTCACGGCCCCTAATATTAGGGATCAGCCCTTTTTTCTTCATATCATCTTAAAGCTCTCAGGATTTTGAACACTTTTTGTTCAACAACTATTCAGAGATTCTCTTTAGTTTTCAAGTTTTTTTCAAAAGAAATATTTAGGGGCCAACCCTTCAACTCCTTAATGAGGACGTTTAGCGAAAAATAAAAGATTGCATATTGTTTAGAACATTATTTTGAACATTTTTTGTTCAATATTACTTATCAAAATATTCCTACTTTTGAGATATAGAGCGTCAAAGAATTAGCATTCTGTCCCCTTATGGCCCCTTATTATGCTCCATACGACATGAAAATCATAATATGTAGTTGTAGGTTGTTGAGATAAACATTTTTGCTTCAGTAATGTATAACAAAATATTGACTGCTTAAGAGTTATCGATTAAAGATTTTTGGCCCCTCTTGGCCCCTAATTTGAGTACCCAGCCCCTTTTTCCTGATCTTATCTCAAAGTTCTCATGATTTTGAATACTTTTTGTTCAACAACTCCTCAAAGATTCTGTTTCGTTTTCGAGTTATTTGCAAAAGAAATATTTAGGGGCCAACCCTTCAACTCCTTAATGGGGACGTTTAGCGAAAAATGAAAGGTGTCAGATTGTTTAGAACATTATTTTGAACATCTTTTGTTCAATATTACTTATCAAAATATTTCCCACTTTTGAGATAAAAAGCGTCTAAGATTTAGCATTCTGGCCCCTTATGGGCCCTTATTATGCACCATAGGACACCCAAATCATAATATATAGTTGTTGATTGTTGAGATAAACATTTTTGCTTCAGTAATGTATAACAAAATATTGACTGCTTAAGAGTTATCGATTGAAGATTTTTGGCCCCTCTTGGCCCCTAATTTGAGTGCCCTGCCCGTTTTTCCTGATCTTATCTTAAAGTTCTCATGATTTTGAATACCTTTTGTTCAACAACTCTTCAGAGATTCTGTTTCGTTTTCGAGTTATTTGCAAAAGAAATATTTAGGGGCCAACCCTTCAACTCCTTAATGGGGACGTTTAGCGAAAAATGAAAGGTGTCAGATTGTTTAGAACATTATTTTGAACATCTTTTGTTCAATATTACTTATCAAAATATTTCCCACTTTTGAGATAAAAAGCGTCAAAGATTTAGCATTCTGGCCCCTTATGGGCCCTTATTATGCACCATAGGACATCCAAATCACAATATATAGTTGTTGATTGTTGAGATTAACATTTTTGCTTCAGTAATGCATAACAAAATATTGACTGATTATAGAGTTATCGATTGAAGATTTTTGGCCCCTCTTGGCCCCTAATTTGAGTGCCCAGACCCTTTTTCCTGATCTCGTCTTAAAGTTCTCATGATTTTGAATACTTTTTGTTCAACAACTATCAGAGATTCTGTTTCGTTTTCGAGTTATTTGCAAAAGAAATATTTAGGGGCCAACCCTTCAACTCCTTAATGGGGACATTTAGCGAAAAATGAAAGGTGTCAGATTGTTAAGAACATTACTTTGAACATCTTTTGTTCAATATTACTTATCAAAATATTTCCCACTTTTGAGATAAAAAGCGTCAAAGATTTAGCATTCTGGCCCCTTATGGGCCCTTATTATGCACCATAGGACATCCAAATCATAATATATAGTTGTAGATTGTTGAGATAAACATTTTTGCTTCAGTAATGTATAACAAAATATTGACTGCTTAAGAGTTATCGAAAAAAGACTTTTAGCCCCTTTTGACCCCTAATATGATGAGTCAGCACTTTTTTCCTGATATCATATTAAGGATCTTGTCATTCTGCACAAATTTTGTTCAGTATGTTTTAACAAAATAATTATACTTTAGAAGATATGATGCAAAATGTCTTAAAAAATCAGTCCTGATTCGTGTCCTAAATTTTGACCCCTACCGAGTTTCCATACTAGACACTTCCGGAAAATATCATGACCCAGGTGCAACATGGCAACATGTCCTCTATCATCCCTGAAAAATTCAGCTTTCTAGCTTTAGCCGTTTTTGAGTAACGTGACAGACACGGAGGTCCTCTAAATTTCGATCAAAGGGCGATAACTCTCGACTAAAAAGGAATTTCCAAAAAAGGACTTGCCGGAATTAACTTCAGATGTCAATGCATCAACCATGAAAATTTGGATAAAATCGATCGAGCCATCTCCGAGAAATCCTCTGCACAAATTTTGTAAGAAGAAAAAAGAATAAAAATAATAATAAAGGGGAAAAAGAAACCGAAGAATAATAGAAGGGTCTTCCGCTGAAGACGGAAGACCCTAAAAACAGTGGAAAAGAAACAAACGAATAACAAGAAGGTCTTCCGCTGAAGACGGAAGACCTTAATAAAAGTGAAAAAGAAACCGAAGAATAATAGAAGGGTCTTCCGCTGAAGACGGAAGACCCTAATAATAAAAAGAAACAATACAAACACTATAAGTCTTCCGTTGTGAACGGAAGACTTAATAATAATAATAATAAGAAACCGAGTAAAAACAATATGTTCCCAAACTCCGTTTGGGGAACATAATAATAATAAGAAACAGAGTAAAAACAATATGTTCCCCAACTTCGTTTGGGGAACATAATTAAGTGTTGTCAAATGATTTGATAGTCACAAGATATACGCATATAATTTGGTAACGGTAATTAACATATATTTGAAAAAACTTTTTCTAACTATTTTGTAGTTCCTGGAAAGTGCTGCTACTTTAAAAAGATTTCGAGTGTGAATTTAGAGCAATATTTCTCAATCAAGCTGAATATGTGTAACCTTTACCAGCCTTTTATATACTAATATGGATTATTTCTAGATTTTGTCAACGCAGCAGCATTTTCAATCAAAATATTTTTCCAAAAAAAAGAGAAAAAAAATTCCTTCCTTTGTTTTTGAAAACAGTTAATTATAAAAATACAAACAGAGCTGATTATAACGTAGGCCTTTACAGATGTTCCCAAAAACGCCCCCAGCTCCATTTCGGTGCCTCGTTCCCTGTATGTATCATTAAATAAGGCAATCCAGGTTTTTTTTTTGTTTTACGCATTACACATGCACCAACGTGTATGCCTTTTTCTGATGACCTTGTCACTTTGTCTATGATACCAATAGATTTTAATACTCTAGGTATCTAAGTATTTAATAAGAAAGTATAAAATTATTGTCTTCTTACATGTGCTTGCACTTGGCTCTCATGTAGTGGGTAAAATAACCAATATACTTATAAAGCCATTACTTTGATATTCTTTTATGTAAAGCTTCGATACGCAGAATAATTACAAGAAAAGGATCTGTCAACAAGCACAGTCATGTAAGTGTTTTATTATGTAAACGTCCAAGTGTACATCTGTTAATCACGCAAATGAAACCCTCAGATTATATTCAAAATTAATTGATCCTAAAATAAATGTATACACATTGAATGAAACAAAGAATTGTGCAGTAAATAGTTTGAATTTAGTGTAATTGCTGTCGCAATTTTTTGATATTTTAAAATGTTTATTGCTTAAATAAATGTACTATTCTAATGATTTTTTATACATGAAAAACTAATTTATAAATACACCCCAAATAATTGTTTATATTGTGTATGTGATGGAATAATGGAAACATTGTTTTAATTCATTGTAATTCAATAAATTATTAGGTTATTAGGGCGGTGAAAATAATATTGAATGCTCTCTTAACCATGGTATTAGAGTTTTAATTAAAAAAAATTCCAGTACATCAAGATTTATTTTAAGTGATAAAAATACTTTTCTGACATCTTTGTTTAATTTTAGTTTTTATTTTTTAACTAATTGTAGACAGTTGTGTAAATTAACAGCCCCTGAAAACGTATAGTAATTAAATTAATTCTACCTATTTAAATTTTGTCCGTGTTTTTAACACCTCTCTGCTGAAAGTAAACAAATCAACATTGGAAAGACTGAAAATTTAGAATACACAAGGGCGGAACTTTCATGTTACTCAGTGTCATTTTAACGCATGAGTGAACAAAGCAGTCCCAAGGACTGCTGGTACAGCTTGGTCGGCTTTCTAGAGCAGCCCAACAGTAGTCCCAGAGCAGCACCATAGCAGTCCCAGAGCAATCCTAGAGCGGTCCAAAAGTAGTCCCGGGGACTGCTTTCTGGGACTGCTTGATTGTCAGGGTTATGTTTGGTCAGTACAGTAACTCTAAACAACAGAAGAAATAAATTCAAGAGTCTTTTTTTTAAATCCATGTGTCTAAAGCCCGTGTCACACTTTCACGATTTATAGCTACGATTCACTACGAATTCAAAAATCGCAGCACATCGGGATTTATCGCAGAAGTACTCGCAGGATATCTTCCTTAATCGTGTTGGATCGCAGCAAATCGTCATACTTGGCGATTGTTTTGAGCATGTTCAAAACAGTTATGGACACAGCACGATTTTTAATTATTCTTAGACAATTGCACAGCATCCGCACTGCACTCATACTCATAATCGTCGTAAATCTTCGAAGTTCGTGCGACATTCGCGGAACTTTGTAGTACTCGCGACACTACGAGAGTCCTTCGAGCTATTTCGAGTGTCCTTCGAGTTTGTGCGAGTGTCTCTCGAGTTACTGAGAGTGTCCTACGAGATACTGCGAGTGTTCTTCGAAATGATAAGAACATAGTACGACTTTCCCAAGAAAATGATACGGAAAAGGACGATTGATGGCAAGTGCTGTACGAAAACTGTGCGATTGAACTACGAATTAATACGATGTAGGCAGACGGTGTCTGATGTTAACACTGTCGAAATCAAAATACTGCCTAAAATAAAAGGAAAGAAACTTAGAAAAGTGAAATAAACTGAAAATACATGTGTAACAGAAACTATAAACACCGTGTACAATAAACACACGAAGAGATTGGACATAATCAAAAGTTCCACACTGTAGTTTTTACCATGATCAAATAACATAACTATGATGTTTAATACCGGTAATTTCAGATAAATCTCCTTTACCCCATATATGCATTTCATTACATGTATATTCGTAAGAAATCGCCATTAGTTGTGGGCATATCGTGTATGTAACGTGGCATATCGTAGTCCTTCGTACGAGTATCGTATGTTACCGCGTTTAATCCTTCATAATCGTAGAAATATCGTAGCCAGTTCGTAACACTGTCGCCTTAGTTCGTACTTAAATCGTACAAACCTCGTACTTTGTCGCACAGACATCGCAGACACACCATTTTAGCAGCAAAATATTCTACACGCTGTAGTAAAATCGCAAGACAAACCTGGCGATGAACGGCGATTTTCAACTTTTATTTATTCGTGGGTAATCGTAGCATAAATCGTGACAGTGTGACACGGCCTTTACTATGAAGTATTTTGTGCGAATATACAAATTTTTAAAAACTAATCTAAGTAATCCTTGTAAAATATCCAAATATGAAAAAGATGTGTAAGACTCTGTGGTATTTTTTTTTCAAACTCACTGGGCCAAGCACATCATTGTAAAGTTACGGGTCTTGAAATGTGTCACAGCTGGCGTTGGCACGACAAAATGCCCTGAGTATCGATTACAAGTTTAAATTTAAGCCCTTCATTCTTTTGATCATAACACTGATAGAAACCACATAATCGATCTTTTAGATCATGCACGCAGCGTAGAGCTTATAGCATGAAGAAATCGGTCATTTTTTTAGGTTGTTCACTATAATTTATTATCATCAATTGCAATATACAGTGTACTCCAAGTAAAATTGGGCACATTTAGAAAGACGCAACTATTTCGGCAAAAAATATTCTTATAGAAATTTCATTTACACCCTGTTACTTTAAAAACAAAACGTCAAATAATGTACATATCCAGCAGAAAAATGTAATGGTTTAGAAATTCGTAACTCCCACTAAAGAAATTATATTTCTATTTAAATCAGAGAGCGTATACATACCTTTTGTTTTGAAAAGAAATCCGTCTTTATCTAGTGCCAGTGTAAAATGACGACCAAAGAAGTATGTTGCCGCAATTGGGCGTAAATCTTCAAGTGCAACTTGCAATATGTGCAATTTGCAACATGATATGCATGTTCAGTGAACCTAATACTTTAATAAAGCGCATTTTACATGGATTCATGGCTCAATAATCAATGTACAATACACAAGTGTTCTATGAAGTCGACAAGCAGACATTATATCATGTTTCTTTATTTTGTGCACCCCCGCTCCCCCCCCCCCAAAAAAAAAAAAACATGAGCAGAAAGTGATCTAAAAGGCTAACTGATATTTTTTTTCAAAGATTAAATATTTCTAGCAAAGAATAAGTGATAAGATGTAATAAGGCTAATGTAAGACCAAATCTTAACATCAGAACCTTTGTAAGAGAAAAATATTGCAGAAAAAAAGTGTCTGATTCTTATGAAGACATTGATGAAGATGCTGAAGCTACAAATAAAAAGGAGTGTTTTTTGGCAGATTGAAAACAAAAGAAAAGCAGTCCAGATTACCTGAGTAATAATATCTCATTCTGAATATGTATATTAAAATGAGTTCGTAGGAAATAACTTTCGCAGTTTATTAGTTCAATATCATTAACCTAATTATTATACAATTGTTTAGCTGTGCAAGGATGCATTGTTTTCGAAGGCGTGGGTACTGTAGTGAAATAGAATAATTATGGTCGATTAAAATGTTTCTGTGTTTCTAAATGTTGAATAACCAATCAACGTTTATATAACAGCCAATCAGAGTTCCTCGGCTCAGGAATCTAGCTCTTCAATGTCTCATTAACTAGTGTCATGGAGACTTTTCATTGTTTCTTGGTGACTAATAAGTAATAATAAAAATTTCTTCCTTCTGTTTCCATACACAAATCCAGACAAAATGCTTTCAGTTATAATACTCTAGTTTTTTTAATATCCTTCATGCCCATACAAACGTGTCAGTTGACATATGACTCCAAGTCTCAGTCTCTAACATTTTCAAGAATAAAGTTGTATAATTTGCTCTTGTGGTGAAAACCCCAAAACCTGCAATGATAATTTTGCTTTCAGTTTAAAGATTTCATTGTATATTTTTTTAAAGTGACAATACGGCGCATCTCTTCAAAAACAGACTTGGTAAAATTTTCCTACAGGATTTGGAATTTTTTTCATACTTATAAATGTATAAACTTTCAGAAAATTACAAATTTCATAAGTAAATAATTCTGATTATTTCATAAAAATTAATAATTATTTATGGCCCATAAATATATACATCGCAACGTGTTCGAGGTTCCACATTCCATGCTATTCACGCATGCGTATAGTTTTCATAAACAAAACAGCATGGTAAGAGAGGGAAGCCCGATAGGCCTTCTACATTGACAAAGTTGACCAAAACGAAAAACAAAACCAAAAACAGGGCTTGCAATTAAAAAGCAACTTTTCTGACAAAAATTTAGTAATAGGGCGAGAAAGCGGAAGTGCGAGAGTTCGCGAGATTTGGCGTGAATTGAACCTCTGGAGATAAACAAATCCGCGCATATACATAGGGTAGGCATTATAGATTTCTTGTTTTTAGTGATACAGAATGGCATTGTCCATTCTGTATTGGTTGAATTTTGTATCCGGGACTAAAAAGCTACACCAGAAGTCTGAAGTGGCTGTGAAATCTGAACACGTACTTAAATTCCTGTACGATCCTGAGCTGAGACACGTCCAGGGAAGGGTGCAAGCCAGCATGAGGGATAGAAGCTATCATATTAACGTATGTATCAAATAGTTTGATATTTTATAATAATAATATATAAGTACATAAACGACATTATTTTCAATATTTCGTGTTGCATTTAGATCACACTTGGGGATAATTACACTGTGGAAGACAGTATCTGTGACTGTGTTAATGGCCAGGATAAGTGTCACCACAAAGCTTCTCTTCTGTTATATGGGTATGCATTTTTTTAATACAATAAAAAATATAAATGATTTTTTACCTTCATTTTATCACAGGTACTTGGGTTTTTAAATATTTATAATGTACCTTATTGATATGTAAAATACTTTTTTTACATATCAATAAGGTACATATAAATGTTATTCATCTTAATTTAGGTACAAGAATGTTAGTAAGACGGATGTCAGAGAATCTTGGATAAAACACCCAAAGAGTGGACCCCCAAAGAAAACGATGACCATGGATGAATTATTTCCTCCAACACCAAAACTAGCAAATTATAGGTATACATGAATTATGTGAATGTGAAAAAAAAAACAAAAGTGATATAGATTTTTTTTTTTAAATCCCTCTGCATTCTATTCAAATAAGATTAAATTACATTATACTGACAGGGCAACATCAAGATCAGTTGATGAGAGAGATATAAATTTCTTACGGGAAAAGCTGAATGACCTTGGTCGATTTTCAGGTCTTGATCTGAAAAAAAAAATGTTGAAACATGTTTTGTTCTTTGTTTAATTGAAAATGTTTATACATGTTTCCTTATTTTGTTATGTGACCAGACTAACAAAATATTTTCATTCAGTTTTTGTTGAAATGAAGTTGAGCACTATCAGACTTTCCTGCATATTGAAAGCAAAGTGTACGAGATATCCATTGAAAGTGTTTGCATATACTGTATATTGAGAAAATGTTAAAGTATTGTTATTTGATAGACTAATTAAGTATAACCCATTTTATTATTAAAATCAAACCATAACTACTGTATCATTTTAGATTAATAAAATATACTCATTTCAATCATTCATACATTTATAATTTATTAATTCTATTCAAATTGTTAGCCATGCAATGGATAGTTTCTGAAGAACCCCCTGCTCCCAAAGTGGATGTTCCATGCGTAGAGGATCTTCTGTTAACGGAAGGTTACACAAGTGCGACCAATAAAGTGCAGTGGCTTAAAACAAACCTCCGTGTATCGAAGCAGCAGACAGAACAAGTAGGACATTTATATAAGTATACTCTAGAATTATTATGAATTATAAATACTTTGAATCAGTCCCCACCCATTCTTTATTATTTTTTTTGGGGGGGGGGGGGGTGTACTTTGATTTTATTCCTTTCTTTTAGTCTCTGTTGAAAATACGGATTGGCCAGATCACCTGGTCATTATTTTAAATGTAAAATAAATCACTTCCTTAAGATATTTTAAGATTGAAACAGTAATGAATATGTCTAGATGTCAAGTGTATAATGCACACATCAGTAAATACAAACCCATTTTGAAAAATGTGGGTCAGAGTATACAAATCAATTTTTTAATAATGATGGCACAACACTCATATTTCAACTGATTAACTTTCAAGAGAGGGGATTACATTTTGTAAATATTGTACTTGACATGTCTTCAAAAAGAAAAAAAAAATATATGTGACATTAAAAATAAATATTAAATTGAAAATTATGAATATCATCCATATATCATTTTTACACAAAATATTTTTTAAACTATATTAATACATGTAGTACCAACTATATTATTTTGCAGGTGGCACAAATGACATGTGGTCAACGAACAAATTATCTTTGGGCTTTGGTTAAAAAAAATCGATTAACGGCATCAAATTTTGGTGTGGTACTATCGGCAATAAGAAGACAGAGGTAGTACTTTTTTTCTCATCCAAAAGTAAAGTTAACATATCTTATACAGGTATATTACCTTGTTCAAGTTAAGTATATAATTTACTTTCAACTGAGGAACTATTGATATATTTTTCAGATTCCCACCATCATTATATAAGCAAATCTTTTCCTCATACAATCTCTCGACAAAGGATGCCATATTATGGGGGATCAGTAATGAGTCAACTGCTAGGACAAAATACTGTTCATTTGGAGATGCTATTGTAGAAGAAACTGGTAAGTGCATGTGCTTATGTGTAATTTATAATATAGCCCACAGGTTTCAAACATCTTAAAGGACAAGAATTAATTTAAACAATTTTAAATATTGGAATTGAACGTGAAAAACACCAAACATATTTATTACAGGTGTATGGCTGCATGAGAGTGGCATATTGGGAGCCAGCCCTGATGGAATTATTCGACGTGCAGCGACACACAATTACAACTACCAGGATGTAGAATTAACAGACCTACTCGAGTGCATGGCTGTTAAACCAGAAGTTTTGGAGGTGAAGTGCCCATTTAGTGCAAGGAATATGTCAATTCCCGAGGCCATAGAATCTGTCAAAGACTTTTGCTTGGGTAGGTTTTAGTTTTAAGGTACAATTTCCGCAAAATCTGAAATCTTGATTAAGGAATGGTACATATTTAATACAAAGTTTATTATTTCATGTCTCAGATTACCAAATATATGAAGGAAGGAAGTTCTACAAATTAAAGGAGGGCCACAGATATTACGATCAGGTACAAGGACAGCTGCACATACTTAACAGGTCATCATGCGACTTTGTAGTGTGGACTACGAAAGACATAGCTATCGTGAGAATTCTTCAGGACAGCACCTGGACCCCAAATATGTCAAAACTCATTGATTTTTACTTTTGTAAAATAATCCCAAATATTGTTCAGGACTGACATTTGGAGTGTATGACATCATATAGGCAATTTTGTATATTTGTACTGATATAGGTTTTTTTCATGAGTGACTTAAATTGAAGTTTTTGATTAGTGATTACCAGTAATCCCAATTTATACACATACAAATATGTTATATGTTTATGTAATAATACAGTGAGTTGTAGGGCAATGTCAGACTTGTATACCTGCTACATTGAATATTTTGGGACTTGACTTGAACCGCTTGTTTTCAGTAATCATGAGGCACTATTTATAAGGAATCTTATTGTTATACATATGTACTCGGGGTAAAGCTGGAAACCAACAACAGAAGTTATACTTTGTTTTCTGAATTATTTCTGAAAGTTTTCTCATCATTACACATAATCATGAATAATTATTTCTTGAGTTTTATATTGTATTGATTGATTTTTGCTTGTAGTGTATTTCAGGTTGTTCTTAGTATTTCTTACCACTTAAAAATACACAATATAATTTTTTAATACAGTGAAAGATTTCTTTCAGAACTGTAGAAGAAATAAGTTAAGTATTCTGTTCAAATGTCTTTTTGATGGAAATTAATAAGGGAACGCATTTTGATATATATATATCATAAACTGTGTAATAAATTTTTGACTGTATATGCTTTTTTTTTTTTATCTAGTCGAATACATGTAAGGCCATGCAAAGTTAATTACTTGGTTCTCAGGCCTTTTTTCAAGAAATATGATGAGGGAGGGAGGCATTTTTTTTTTCCACCACCATTAGAATCATGTTGTTTATTGCCCCCAAAACATGACGAGGCAGCTTTTTACATTGTCACAAAACCTCAAATACTAAATGATGAGGGAGGTGATTTGGTGTTTATATTTTATTGATTTAGCATTAGAAAGGGTCAATGAGGCACCCTTGGAAGACATGAGGGAGGGCCTGAGAACCAAGAAATTGATTTTTTTTTTGCCTAATATGCAAGTAAACATTTAGTAGACGAAGTGATGTTCAAAAAAAAAATACATGTAAATTTTATGCACAATATGGAACTACATTTTTTGGTATTTCACATATTCTATGTAAATATTGGACATCATTTTGTCAAAGAATTATTTCATTACAATTGTACTGTTCCATTATCCAAAGAGACTAATGACTCAATGTATTTAATAAAATCGAAATTTTCTATAACATATGTAAAATTTGCTAGCTTTCATGATATTATAGAATTTAAAATATACATGCTTTTTTGCAAAAAATAATGATAAATGGAGTATTTTCAAAGAATCTTTGTAAAGGTCAATGACAACATACTATTTACCTTAAAATGCTCTTTTCAAAGTTGTTTACAAGATTTATGATACATATAATACAACCTTTATTTTCCTGGCACTTATACATAGCACTCTACTTGAAGCAAGGTTGGGTTTGTCAAAACTTTGTTACACTTACATTTACAATATCAATTTAGGGTATGAATATCATAAAAGAAATACATGTTAAAGCTGAACACAATTACAAATACTTGGAACCTCTCATGAAATAAATTACATTTGCTCCACCTCTACATTCTTATATCATATATTAATGAGTGTCTAAATCTTGAGCCTGAATGTAATTATCTGCAATCTCTGCAATCATTGGATCTTGAAAATTGACTAGTATAGAACATACTTGAAAAATTTTCGTGCTTAAATGTCTAAACTTGTGAGGAATGTGAGATAATATCTCAAAGTTCTTAATTCTTTCATTTACCCGCTCTACATGGATACGAGATCTGGCAATTTTTCTGCACAGTTGCACTTCGGCAGGAGTGTATTGTCCTTTGTCTTTCAAGAAAGGAGGGATGTTGAGATGCACACCTGCTGGAAGGAGAGAGTGAATAGTAAAACCTTTATCAGCCAGAATCATATCCCCTGGTTTCAACTGGCAGAGCATTTTACTGTGTTCAACAATGGCCACATCAGATGTACTTCCTGGGTAAAGTTTGCTTACATATACCACAGCTCCGTTAGGGGCAACGCCTGTAACAGATTTTACGGTGTGCCTGTTTTTATATGAGCTATAAGTTTGAGACTGTGCTAACATATCCTGCCCTGGAACGTCTTGGGTCACCTCTGTCGCATCGATCACAAGACGGCAACAATTAAAATCACCAAAACTTGTCGGCATAGAGGACTTGCACTTTAAGAGGGAGGGAATGTTATTTTCAATCATGCCCTCAAAGAACACCTCATGCAAAGCAAAAATATGTGTAACCACAATATTTTGCACTGTTGTCTTACTTGTGTTGAACCTCTCAGCTAAATCTAAATTGGGAGAGTTTAGCTTCAATTTCATCAGTGTCATTAATAACTGGTCAGTTCTTGAAATCACTGCTGGTGTCCAGTTGTTGACATATGTTAATGGAAATCTCTGAATAGTTGAGTCCACTACTCTAAACATGTCTGCTTTCAAGGAGGTGTACATCAGCATCTAATAAAATATGAATTTATGGAATGTAGTTGTCTTAGTTTGTTATAGAGGTAAAATAATACTCCAATGAAATTTCTAATACTGTATATAATTGCATAGAAACAGTTGTATTTTTTAAGGTTGAATTAGAGGGATTGGCCTGCAAAAATCATTTTTTTTTTTATAACTCACGTATAACATGGTATAAGTTGGATGAAGAGTTTTGGACCAAAGTTTAACTCCCAAAAATCAATCTACTTATACATGTTATAGGTGAGTTTATACAGTATATGCGATTTGAACAAGGACTCGTTGTTTAACATCGCTCTCGTGAATTTTTCACTTATATGGAGATGCCTACACTTGCCAGTGCAGGGCTACAAATTCTGACTATACTCGGCACTTATGGCCTTTGAGCAGTGAGGGATGTTTTTCATGCCAGCACTTACTGGGACCTCTGTTTTTACAGTCTCATCTGAAGGACTGGTCTCCATCCCGCAATGGGATTTGAACCCGGGAGGTAAGGATCAACTCCTTATTTCACAATGCTCTAACCACTTCACAGAGGGAGCTACATTGGAACAAATAATGTATCAGTCAGTAAAAAAATGGATACCTTCTTTTCATCATTGATGATCTGGCTTATGGTGAAAGGTTGTTTCCTAGTCTTAAGAATGGCTATTTCTGATGTCAACTTGTCAATTTGTTGTTCAATTTCCTTCAAAAACCATATAAGTGTGTAATTGTATTTTTTTTACAACATTGTACACAAAACAGAGTTTAAGTACTACAATACTAAATACATGTACTACTGAAATTTTTATACTCACTTGGATTTGTTTTAATAAATTTGACTCTTTATCGCAGTAGGTGCTTGTAACGGTCCCGTGTCGCAGTAGATGCTGGTCATGGTCAAAACCCTCACTAAATGATTGAATTGGTTGTGCAGCTTCTGTCTCTTCCACCATAACCGCATTTTCTTCTCCCTGGTTTACAGATGGGCTCTGTTTGCATTGTCTGTATGTGTTACATAATTTGCTTATAACTAACTACTTCAAATTTTTACATATATTCTGTCAGATTTTTTTAACTTCATAAATTTATATTAGCTGTTGATAGAAAATATTTTGTTATTGAATAAATTGTATGGTAAAATGATGTCTCAAAATAATGACACAAAAATATTCAAAACATACCTTGAAATAGCATTAGGGTCTCCAAAGTCAAAATACTGCCCTTGATTCCAAGGGAAGATAGTTGGTCCATTTTCTTTTTTTCCATCTTTGAAATGACAGCTGCATATTCTGTCAGCTGCAGTTACTGTCCTATCTTGTCTCCTGAATTAAATATATTATATTCTAATTATACGTGTAAATATAATCTAGACAAAGATTTGATGTCCGAGTACTATTATTTTCAATTTCATAGCTCTTGTAGATCCACCTCCCCTCTCCACCCGTGCTCTCGTGGGTGATAATTCGGGATAACTTTAAGTTGACTATAAAAGACCACTGTTACAATGAATCAGAATATATTAAAAAGTGAAATACAACACTGATAACTCTGTATTCTTAAGCTGAATTCAATTTCAGGCATTAGGTAACATGTTATAGGCGTACGATTGAAAGGACAGTGTATAACCCGACATTCCTCTGTTATATTTTGAGAAGTGTTTTTTAATAAAACATCATACCTGCAAAGTTTTTCCCATAACTTTATTGATTTCTTTGGGAACCTGAAGAAGCTGCAAGTTTCCCGCAAGCTTTGGTGGTTACAGCTCGCCACAAAACAAAGCATTTTTCACGAGGTGAAACCGGCAATATTGAACCGAAAGCACATGTTCGTAATGTTTATCTCCAGCAGTCAAACCGGAAGTGACGCACAAACGAGACTTTTTCCGGCAGATTTTAATTACTTTAATTCTACATGAGGAGAGAATATTTATTTTTCTCAAATGCTTACTTCAACTTTTTACCTTATTCCTGAATGATATATTGGGTAACTTTGAATGAAAAAGCACACGATTTGCAGCCGTATTGCCGCTTTAAAGTGTTTATACTTTTACCCATAATTACAAGAGAGGTGCATCTCCACATCACTCAATAGTAATTTTTGACCCCATGCCAAAATTAAGACTTAATGTATGCCCTTTCCTGACCCATATTGTTAACAGTGGGGAGGTATGAAAAATATTTTAAAGTCAACCGTACAATGACTGCGAAACAGAACACTTTCTCGTGGAGGTTTGAAGAGCAGAAACTGTTTTATATGCAAAAAAGCAACGATACAGTACGATTTATTTTTAGCAATGACAGAAAACTGAATCCATACCTTAAATGATAGTCATTGAAATCGCATGATAGTGCTGTTAGTATTTATTTAAAGTTAGATAAAATGAGAATAGAAAGAGCGATATATGGTTAGTGTCTCAATTGGCCGCTTAAAATGAATATCTTAATTTTACTTTATATATAGCTTTAATTTGTACAGCTATATATGCGACCTTTATTGGTCATTTTTATTTTGATCAAAATGCCGTTATTTTAAAAATATGACATCATAAAAATCACGTTTTCCCGCCATTTTAGTATATTTTGTATAAAACTGCTTATTTTCAAGCAGTTTTTCTTCCAGAAAATATAGAGCGCAGCCTAGAACAAGCTTTATATTTTTACCAAAGATGTATCTATCCATTATTGATTAGTGACAGAAAAATCATGTATGTTCAACACTGCGCTCTATGTTTCCAATAAGAAAAAACATCAAGAAAAAGGTATATTGTTGGCTTTTTTGTTAACCAGCAAAAATAGCATTTTTTTCTCATGTCATTTACAGCTAGAGAGTACATATAAATGTGAAAAATATATTAGAAATATTTCTAATATAATCTTTTTTTCAAAATAAATATCAAATAAACATATCTGAATGTCATTCCAAAATGTTAATTTTTAGGGGGCCAAAATTGGCTCTTATCATATATTCTCCTTTACAGCGTAAAGTTACCAGAGGCTGATTAAAAATTTTTAGAAAGGAGGAGTCGGTGCAGAAATCAAATGGTTTTCTTAAAAAAAAAAGACCAAAATCGGGGAGCATTATCAGACCAAAACTTTGAGCGTGATCGTTATGTGTAAATAAATTTAAAAAGGTATACATCCAGTTTAGCAAATATAAATAATTATGAATACTAGATTTTGAATCTTAAAATCTCAACATAACCTTTCAATTTTATAAACAATTTTAAAATTTTTAATATGCTATCATAAAAGCTGATATAAAATGTAATTGTTATTACTATGTTTCTCCATTTCCTCCAATTCGCAATAATCTGTATACCACGCCCAATCATAATTCAATAGTAATTGAGATTTTGAAAAGGATTTTTACACAATTATTTGTTTCTTATCTATTCCATCAGCATCAAAACCCCAAGGCCATGGTTTGAATTGTAACAAATTTAAAAAATAAAAGGTGATCTTTAATTAACAGTAAGTACTTAATTAAAATGAATTTATTAGACATTTTAATTGGGCCTATATGAATAAGTAGTGTGTTTTCAGCACGTTCAGTTCTCCGCCTAACTCTTAGAAATATAGGAGGCGGCCCGCAATATTTTTCTGCCAATATCTTTCCATGAGTAAACTAACTACTGTATGTATACTTTAAAATGCAGGCTTCATATATTAGCGGCTTTGGCGCAGACAACAATGCACTAATTCATGAATACCACTAAGAACTCATTTACATATATACAATACACCGCACAGACATGTGTAGCGCTAATTTATGATTAAGCCAACCCAGTGATTATGCTAAATTTTGAAAGCACCAAATTATATACATACTTTATACAGTATTCCAGTTTACAATTAGAAATGAAATCCCAATCTTTATCACTTCCATGTTTGAGAAATGCATAATGATATCATACACATATTAATCAGAAATATTTTGACAGCGATATCCTGGGGGAAAGCGGCAGTATGCCTGCCAATAAAATGTTAAAATAAAATAAAAATGTTTTCCTACCGACTTACCCTATCTTTTCTAAGGTTAAAATAGGAAACACTATCTATTTATCTTGGCCTTAGCAAAATAAAAAAAATACTTATATTTCATCGATAATGATGGTCTAAAATCATGTTTTCAGTAGGGCAATCAGGATAAATGTAGAACAGGATACATGTGAATTAAAGATAATGAAGGCGAATGGACACTATGCAAACCAAGGCATGTGAATAAATATATACAAGTAGGAAGAATGACTTGATAAAAAAAACGATAGCTAAATCAAGCTTTTTTGGAAGATTTAAATACCTTGTCTAACCCAGCTAGGAAATTTTAGCAATGGACCTTTTGAAAAGATGGAGTTCTCTGAGTCTGTGATGCATTTCTGACACTGACACAGTTTATTAATACACGTACAGTTTAAGATAAACTTTTTCAATTAATTCGCCCACACAGGCCTCACTAACAGTCAGACAGTCGCACCGTCTAACAGTCTAACATAATTTGCATGGGCATGAGGAGGATAGGCACATGTTTCACAAAAAATTGGGGACAAGCCTTAAACACCTACCATATCCCGGGGGTCGTGAATTCATATAAATCCGTAGTTTGTTTTTACAGGATAGCCATTAGGCCTATTGATAAACATCATACAATTATAAAATACCCAAGGTCTACAAAAAGTTTTACATTTTCATAACATTTTATTTGTGTTAAATATGTAAAAAGGTTTTTTCATAACATTTTATTTGTGTTGTAAAAAGGTTTTTTCATTTCAGACTAAACATTTTAAAAATATTTTAAAAACATTTCCTCTTCCCGTTATAACATTCTAAAAACATTTTTAAAATGTTTTCAAGAAGCTTATGATAAAATCATTTTGGAACATTTTCCTATAATGTTTTTGAAACGTGTTAAAAATGAATCAAAAGGTATGTTGAGCTTTCAAATGTTAAAGATTTTTATGTTGCGTTTTAAAAACGTTTTTAAAACATTAAATGAAACGTTTCTTTTCCATAAATCTGAAACATTGCATGAATACGTTTCTAAAACATTTGGATGGAACATTGTCAAAATGTTTTTAAAACATTTGTGATATTATTTAAGGAAAAATGTTTTTAAAGCGTTTTAAATATGATTTAAAAAATATGTCTATCTTTTAAATATTAAAGATTTTATATAACGTTTTAAAAACATTCTTAAAACATGAAATAAAACATTATAATTCTGTAAATTGGAAACATTGCATATTACGTTTCTGAAACGTTTGTAAGGAACATTTTAAAAAATACTTTTAAAACATTCTTAAAATCGCTGTTAGTTCAACGTTCAATTCCGGTAGGCAGTGAAAATGTTTTTTTAATTATTATTATATAAAATAATTCTTTTTGCTACAACTGAAACGTTTTACGTAATTATAGTTTTTTCAACATTTTTTGGAAACATTTTAAAAATGTTTCTAAAACGTTTATATAATTCATTTAGTAATTTTAGGAGTATATTGTGAGAATGTTTTTAGAACATTCAATTTAATGTTTTTTTTCTTTTCTAAAGACTTCATTTTCATTGCTACAACATTTTGTAATGTTACTTTCAAAATGTTCTTTTAAAAATTAAAAAAAAAATGTATGATTGTGATTTTCCTAAAATTGAGTTTGTAAAAAAAATATATACAGAGAGAGAATAGTGTTGAAATGAGGAATTGTAATTTTTTAATTGAAAGATTTTTTTCCGGTATAGTTTACAATAATGTCTATTTTTGGCTTATTAATTAAACAAATATATATAAAGTTTTAGATCAAATTAACAAAATTCGTCAAAAGTCAATAAATGAAAGGATAGGCAAACAAATTAAAATATAAATAAATGAATTTAAATAAAAAAAACATATAATATTCTTAATGTCTTTTTTTTCTTAAAAAATGTTCTTCGTCAAATTTGTGATCCACTCCCAGAATTTAACTCTGAGGCATTAGATAAGGATTGGCACACTGGTCAGCTTCAGTGTCATGATAACCTTGTTATGCAATTCTCCTGCTGGGCAGCGCGTTACAGTGTATAGTGGTTTGCAGCTTATCTAGGCCAAATTTTGAATTCTGGTAAACAAGATGTGCGCGCTTACTCCTTGCCGATTTGAATGAGAAGACTTTGCATCGTATAAACCACAAAAATAACCTCGGGATTTATTAACTCGGAATGGTAAGAATTATTCTTTTATCATAGACTTTAAAAGATAATTTAAAATGACTTTTAATCTACTAGTGCATGATCAATGATTCAATGTACACAAATGTATGTAGGAAAGACAAAACGTTAAGGTTAAACATGCATGTATTTGAATTGAATATTACATACTTAAGGCAATACAGTTATATCCTTGATTCAAATACTAGTATTTGTTGTATTTGTGAAAAGTTAATCATCAAGCAATATGTTTATTTAAATGAAATTACTTTACAGCATGGTGTTAGTGCCATCATCCGTTTGAATTCCCACATTCAAAAGACCCGCCTTTGGTGAAGGCAAAGGTGTACGTAAATACTATTACTATTCAATAATATTATTGTCATAGTAAATATTTTTATGCTTAATTTTTTATTAATGCAAAGGTGGAAAGATCTTAAATTGTAATATATATATATAAATTATTTCAAAATATATTTTGTATATTTTAATTGATCATCTTAAGATACATAAGATAGATTTAGAACAATGAATTTTCCTTATCTTTACAGGCCGTGCTATTCTTTCTGAGGGGCAGCCAGGGGCGTAGCTTGACTTTAATTTCTAGTGAGGCAAAACTATTGTGGCCGGGGGTCTGGGGGCCGCCTTAGGCCCCCAGCAGGTCCAGGGCGGAGCCCTGGTGGGGGGTTCAGGGGGGCGAAGCCCCCCGACGGAAAATGGATTTGTGGGATTTAGAATGTAAAAATAATACTGTCCTGGGCAGAAATTTCGCACCCCCCCACTTTCGCATTCATATGACACTACATGAACACACTGAATTTAAACGTATTTTAAGTAAAAAAAAAGTTTTTTTTCGAACTTCTAACACAATTTTTAAATATCTAAATATTGAATTTTGACATCATTTGAAAAGATACTAGTAATAGAATTATTCACTAGTTTACAGGGTTTGTGAAATACATGACGTCCATTATAATTTTTAACTTTAATTTTTTCTTTTCTTACAAAGGATGTCAACTGCGTCTGTCCCCCATTTTGCCCATGTTTATTTTAATATTTTTCCACAAAAATTACTTTTACGTTTTAGAACACAGGCACTTGTTTCTTTAATAAAGTTTTGACCCATAGTATAATAATTTATTATACTATGGGTCAAAACTTTATTACAGAAACAAGTGCCTGTGTTTTAGAACTAGAACCCGATCTCATGAATTTTGACCCTGAACATACTGATATGAAAGTACATTTTCTTAATTTGTTTAAATGATAAATAAAAACAATTAGGTTTAACAAAAACAAATCAATTCTTTTCTGTGATGTATTAAATTATGGGAAAGGGATGTTGCTGAAAAATCTAGTGAGGCAGCTGCCTCATTGCCACAATGGAAGCTACGCCCCTGTCCCGGCAGATTCCTTGTCAGCGTTTTCAGTGTATGTGATTCTAACGTTTAACTTTAGATCCGCCGCCCTGTTCGACCTATACAGTGAACATAGGATTTCTGTGATTCTTTTCTTTTAAAATTATGTTAATGGATTAGACGTCGTTTTCACCCTTTAAAACCCGCTGACTTGAAAGAAAATAAGTTAAACTTGTACCGATAATGGAACTTAAATGTGATTTACATATTGAATATGGGTTTGTATTAAAGGTTCAAAGATAAAATATAATTTGTGTTTATTTCTTTTAAAATATAAATATATCATTATTTAATGAGTAAAAGTGACATTTCAGGAAAAATACTTTGGTAACATTCGACTTAAACATGTTAAAATGTTTTAAAAACGATTTAAAATCCATACAAATTATTGAAATTAAAGTGAATAAAACATATTTGAAAACGTTTTTGTAACATCTTAAAACTATGTTATGATAACATTTGTTGAAATATTTTGTAAAATGTTTTAAAAACGTTTAAAAAACCATACAAAATCACGTGATTAAAACATTGCTGAAAAATGTTTTTGTAACATTTTAAGAAAATGTTCTGTGAACATAATCTGAAATATTTCACTAAAATGATTTAAAAGCGTTTTAAAAAAAATTCAAATTCACGTGATTAAAATATTGTTGAAAAATGTTTTTGCAACATTTTAAGAAAATGTTCTGACAACATTTGCTGAAATATTTCACTGAAATGTTTTAAAAACGTTTAAAAAACCATACAAAATCACGTGATTAAAACATTTTAAAAAATGTTTTCGCAACATTTTGAAAATGTTTTAAGAACATTTTACAAATGTTTTTGTGTTAG
>NW_026931285.1:0-46931 GCF_032062105.1 Saccostrea cuccullata | reverse complement strand
AAGTGGTGGATCCAAGGGGGGTGGATATTTAGCTTTTTTAAATATTTGTGAATGATCAAAGGATATTAATGATTTTTGATTATGGCTAATTTATTTCAAACATTTAGCTTTTATGTCAGGTGTGAACATGATCTTAATTTAAAAGTGGTGGATCTAAGGGGAGCGGATATTATTTTTAAATATTTGTGGTGGGTAAAAGGATAATAATGATTATGGCTAATTTATTTCAAACTTTAATCTTACATGTCATGTGTGATCAAGAACTTAACTTATTAGTGGTGGATCCATGGGGAGTGGATATTCATTTTTTTTAAGAAATATTTGTGGTGTATCAAGGATATTAATGACTATGCCATAGTCATTAATATCCTTGATATGGCTGATTGATTTTAAGCATTAAGATTATATGTCATGTGTGGTCATGATCTAAACTGATAAGTGGTGGATCCAAGAGGCATAAATATTTTATTTTTAAATATTTGGGTGAATCAAAAGATTTTAATAGTTGTACTTTGTGATTATATATAACTGAATTGAGTTCCATTAATTAAATATGTAGATATATTGCACATGAATTAAATAAATCCAATCTTATTAGTGGTGAATGCAAGGGGAATGGAGATTTAAAAAAAATCCACAAACTAGACATCATATAAACCTAACATATATAAATATACATTAGTTAAGGAAAGAGACCCTCTTTGGACACTGTGAATTGGTTGCTATTGTGTTGGTATTGAATTTTCTTGTTTCATTTTTTTAAATATTCAGATTAATGGTCATCGATCAAATAATCTGTGAAGAGTTTTATGATGAATGTTTCATTTTG
The DNA here is from genome assembly GCF_032062105.1 of Saccostrea cuccullata. Taxonomy (NCBI): domain Eukaryota; kingdom Metazoa; phylum Mollusca; class Bivalvia; order Ostreida; family Ostreidae; genus Saccostrea; species Saccostrea cuccullata. The sequence continues at coordinate 46,102 of NW_026931285.1, read as the reverse complement.
GGAGGCAACTGCCTTAGAAACCTGTTTTCATATAAATCTTCTTTTACATAAGCAAAACTTTGAAGAATGAATACTTGAAAATTTGAAAAATAATAGATATTTGTTATAACTATCCACTTTTATAAAATGAGAAACAGAGAAGATACTAATGATCCATTAGTCTAAGAAAAAAACCCAAGTTTTTAGGAATTATCTTACAGTAAATATATCAATACATGGGATTTAAAACCCCATGATAAAGAAACGTGGGAGAAAAAACCCCATATGACAATATAAGCAACATATGGGTTTAAAAAACCTACATTGATTTTCGTGGGGTTATTTCCCCCATGGGGTGAAAAAATAAACCCCATGGGGTTTTTGTGGGGTTTTTTGTGGGGTATTTTTAAGTTCATGTTTCCCCATGGGATTTTTGTTTTTGAACTCAAATATCTCAAAAACTAGCAGAAAATGTTGAATTTTTTTTTCATAAATCAATTTGATTATAAAAACCCCACCATTTAAAAAAAACCCTAAGATGATAGCTTTAAAGGAAAAGGGTGCGCAAGTTCGGAAAAATGTCCATTCCGAAGTTGTCCGTCCCACTGTTATATTTATTTACAAAGTATATAAAATTTACCAGGCACGGGTATCAGAGTTGTCAAAATGGCCTGAGAGGAAATATTAAAAAAATTCTGAACAGAAAGGAAAATCCCTTTTCCATGTATGGAACTACTATTGAATATAACCAACCCCGAGCCCGATCTTAAAAACACGGTAGTAGAAAATTAGAATTTTGCTGTTTTATTAATTTTTTTGCTTTTAACTTCTTTTCTTGAAGCCAAATGATATGAAAACACTCAAGAAGGTGCAAAGACTTCATATTGTTATCTGAATTAAAATCAAAATTGTAATCTGAACAATTAGTCTCCTTATTATGTTCCCCAAACGGAGTTTGGGAACATATTGTTTTTACTTTTTCTGAATTTTTTCTTTGTTCTCCGGTACTTTTTTGTCCGCGAGTGTTCTCGTAAACTACTCATCCGATCTAGGTGAAACCTTTTTAGGGTCACTAGGTATGTTATGTAGATGTGCGGAACGAAGGTCATTTTGCGCGCACATGCGTGCAGGTGCGCGCACGTGTAACACGTGAAATGACCAATATAATAGATTTAGCCGTAACTTTTTAAATATTGGATGAAATGCTTTGAAACTCATAATATAAGGATATAATAGTAGTATAGACATGATGACATGGTCAAAATAGCAAGATCTCACGCGCATGCAGGTGCCCTTCGCTGCGATTGGCTGAAACTTAAAGTCTAAATATCTATTTTGTTTTCTGACAAAATCCTTTGAAATTTTGAACATAGTCTTACATTATGAAGATCTACAGCATGATATATAAGAATAATCATGAACGCACGCACATGCACGTGTGCTGCAATCTGATTGGCTAAAACTTTAAATGCCTACAACTTTCTTGGTTCTCAATAATACAGGGTGAAATTTCAAATATGAATAGATATAATGATTGCCTACATTATACTACTATCAAAAGTAAATACATGGACGTGCATGCACATGCGACCGCACACAATGTATTAAAAGACAGTATACTTGAGTGTTTGATGTTCATGCAGAATTAAGAACTTCTAAATGTCAAGACATGTAACATACTGAAGCATGCAGATCTTTTTACCCTTGACCTTGAAACTTAGGTCAAGGTCACTGGTAACCTGAATAAAATGTTGATATTAACTATTTACCAAAATCACCTTGACCTATGAACTTGAAATCGACCTTAACCTTTGTCCTAGACCCAAGGGTAAAAAGAAACACGAAGTACATGTACATGTATCTAGAAACACCTTTCAGAGTTTATTTCGGTTGACAGGTTAGAAGTTAAAGAGGTGGTAGTTTTTAATGACCTTGACCTTTCATCCAAATGTCACAATCAATCTTAAGTTCTTGGAATAAGATACAAGATTCAACTCCAACGTTAAATAGGTTAAGAATAAAAATAACACCCCCCCCCCACACACACACAAACAAATCAAATTAATGGCAACGTAGAGAATCACTGTTAAACTCAAATAACACCTCGGACCCACATAAAATTTCAGGAAAACTGCAGAAAAGAGCTCGAGCAAAGTGTATTAAAATATTTCATTTGAGTTTCCAAAGTATATAGAAATTATTAATTTATACAGAAAAAATTACAAATCCTGTCGTGTTTAAAATTAAAGTGCAGATGACCAAAGTTGGCATATAAGCCTTTTATAGCCTATTTATTCAGATGTCGTTAATAGCATTCGATTCTACTGATTTGAAATAATATTTTAATACCAAGCATCCTTTGTTTAATTTACCTTTGAAATTTATTTGAATTTTTTTTTTTAGAATTACGCAATCCCCAGAAATAGCGATTTTCGGTATATTAAAAAATCAATATACATGTACGCTCCTTCGTAAAATAATCAGATATTTGCATTCATGAAAAAAATATTAATAAGAAGGTGTTAAACAATATAGGTCACATTAGCTGACACGAATGTCTTTTTAAACATCTCTTGTAAAACCCAGAGCGTAGCCCCCTATGCACTGGAAAAAATGAATAGTTCCGGTCAAAAAACCTTTATATATTTATTTACAAAGTATATAAAATTTACCAGGCACGGGTATCAGAGTTGTCAAAATGGCCTGAGAGGAAATATTAAAAAAAATTCTGAACAGAAAGGAAAATCCCTTTTCCATGTATGGAACTACTATTGAATATAACCAACCCCGAGCCCGATCTTAAAAACACGGTAGTAGAAAATTAGAATTTTGCTGTTTTATTAATTTTTTTGCTTTTAACTTCTTTTCTTGAAGCCAAATGATATGAAAACACTCAAGAAGGTGCAAAGACTTCATATTGTTATCTGAATTAAAATCAAAATTGTAATCTGAACAATTAGTCTCCTTATTATGTTCCCCAAACGAAGTTTGGGAACATATTGTTTTTACTTTTTCTGAATTTTTTCTTTGTTCTCCGGTACTTTTTTGTCCGCGAGTGTTCTCGTAAACTACTCATCCGATCTAGGTGAAACCTTTTTAGGGTCACTAGGTATGTTATGTAGATGTGCGGAACGAAGGTCATTTTGCGCGCACGTGCGTGCAGGTGCGCGCACGTGTAACACGTGAAATGACCAATATAATAGATTTAGCCGTAACTTTTTAAATATTGGATGAAATGCTTTGAAACTCATAATATAAGGATATAATAGTAGTATAGACATGATGACATGGTCAAAATAGCAAGATCTCACGCGCATGCAGGTGCCCTTCGCTGCGATTGGCTGAAACTTAAAGTCTAAATATCTATTTTGTTTTCTGACAAAATCCTTTGAAATTTTGAACATAGTCTTACATTATGAAGATCTACAGCATGATATATAAGAATAATCATGAACGCACGCACATGCACGTGTGCTGCAATCTGATTGGCTAAAACTTTAAATGCCTACAACTTTCTTGGTTCTCAATAATACAGGGTGAAATTTCAAATATGAATAGATATAATGATTGCCTACATTATACTACTATCAAAAGTAAATACATGGACGTGCATGCACATGCGACCGCACACAATGTATTAAAAGACAGTATACTTGAGTGTTTGATGTTCATGCAGAATTAAGAACTTCTAAATGTCAAGACATGTAACATACTGAAGCATGCAGATCTTTTTACCCTTGACCTTGAAACTTAGGTCAAGGTCACTGGTAACCTGAATAAAATGTTGATATTAACTATTTACCAAAATCACCTTGACCTATGAACTTGAAATCGACCTTAACCTTTGTCCTTGACCCAAGGGTAAAAAGAAACATGAAGTACATGTACATGTATCTAGAAACACCTTTCAGAGTTTATTTCGGTTGACAGGTTAGAAGTTAAAGAGGTGGTGGTTTTTAATGACCTTGACCTTTCATCCAAATGTCACAATCAATCTTAAGTTCTTGGAATAAGATACAAGATTCAACTCCAACGTTAAATAGGTTAAGAATAAAAATAACCCCCCCCCCCCCCCCACACACACACACAACAAATCAAATTAATGGCAACGTAGAGAATCACTGTTAAACTCAAATAACACCTCGGACCCACATAAAATTTCAGGAAAACTGCAGAAAAGAGCTCGAGGAAAGTGTATTAAAATATTTCATTTGAGTTTCCAAAGTATATAGAAATTATTAATTTATACAGAAAAAATTACAAATCCTGTCGTGTTTAAAATTAAAGTGCAGATGACCAAAGTTGGCATATAAGCCTTTTATAGCCTATTTATTCAGATGTCGTTAATAGCATTCGATTCTACTGATTTGAAATAATATTTTAATACCAAGCATCCTTTGTTTAATTTACCTTTGAAATTTATTTGAATTTTTTTTTTAGAATTACGCAATCCCCAGAAATAGCGATTTTCGGTATATTAAAAAATCAATATACATGTACGCTCCTTCGTAAAATAATCAGATATTTGCATTCATGAAAAAAATATTAATAAGAAGGTGTTAAACAATATAGGTCACATTAGCTGACACGAATGTCTTTTTAAACATCTCTTGTAAAATCCAGAGAGTAGCCCCCTATGCATTGGAAAAAATGAATAGTTCCGGTCAAAAAACCTTTATATATTTATTTACAAAGTATATAAAATTTACCAGGCACAGGTATCAGAGTTGTCAAAATGGCCTGAGAGGAAATATTAAAAAAAATTCTGAACAGAAAGGAAAATCCCTTTTCCATGTATGGAACTACTATTGAATATAACCAACCCCGAGCCCGATCTTAAAAACACGGTAGTAGAAAATTAGAATTTTGCTGTTTTATTAATTTTTTTGCTTTTAACTTCTTTTCTTGAAGCCAAATGATATGAAAACACTCAAGAAGGTGCAAAGACTTCATATTGTTATCTGAAAAAATCAAAATTGTAATCTGAACAATTAGTCTCCTTATTATGTTCCCCAAACGAAGTTTGGGAACATATTGTTTTTCTGAATTTTTTCTTTGTTCTCCGGTACTTTTTTGTCCGCGAGTGTTCTCGTAAACTACTCATCCGATCTAGGTGAAACCTTTTTAGGGTCACTAGGTATGTTATGTAGATGTGCGGAACGAAGGTCATTTTGCGCGCACGTGCGTGCAGGTGCGCGCACGTGTAACACGTGAAATGACCAATATAATAGATTTAGCCGTAACTTTTTAAATATTGGATGAAATGCTTTGAAACTCATAATATAAGGATATAATAGTAGTATAGACATGATGACATGGTCAAAATAGCAAGATCTCACGCGCATGCAGGTGCCCTTCGCTGCGATTGGCTGAAACTTAAAGTCTAAATATCTATTTTGTTTTCTGACAAAATCCTTTGAAATTTTGAACATAGTCTTACATTATGAAGATCTACAGCATGATATATAAGAATAATCATTTTTTGAACGCACGCACATGCACGTGTGCTGCAATCTGATTGGCTAAAACTTTAAATGCCTACAACTTTCTTTTCTCAATAATACAGGGTGAAATTTCAAATATGAATAGATATAATGATTGCCTACATTATACTACTATCAAAAGTAAATACATGGACGTGCATGCACATGCGACCGCACACAATGTATTAAAAGACAGTATCACTACTGTAACTAAAAAGCACTTTGAATCCAACAAAACCCTGAGGAAGTACTGAGTGATACTGAGAAAACCCTGAGTTGTACTGAGGCTACTACTGAGAAACTGAGGAAGTACTGAGTTGCACTGAGGTTTTTACTGTGCATTCTGTTGTGCTAAAGCACTGAGGTTAGCACTGTTGCTGCTGTGGAAGTACTGAGGGGCACTGAGGTTTGTCTGAGGGAACTGACTGATACTGTGTGATACTGAGGTTTTAACTGAGGCTACTGTGGACATACTGAGAGGCACTGAGGTGTTCAAAACTCAATAATATGAAAATAAAATAAGATAAAGTGTGGACTTACAGTAATATAATTTTAGTGCATATCTTTCATTCTATTTTCATATTCTCAAGTCAAATATTAAAGAAACGTTTGCATGCATTTGTCGAGTTTGCAATTATTGTCTGTAACAATAAATATTGCTACACTAGGTAATATTTTTTATAGAAAATAGAATTGTTAGAATATATATTACACATAAGTTCTTTGTAAAGACTACTCTCGCATGAATTGAAAATACTTGTAATGCTCATCTATTTGATATGGTGTGTGTTGACCTTATTTTAATCTCATTTCATTTTATGAGTGAAAATTGTATTTTGCAGTAAAGTATGGGAGTATTCAAAACTCCTTGATTTTCCAAATGTCTCCTATTTTTACTGGTAATTTCATTTCATTTTCTGGGGGGAAAAAGAGTTTCTCTAGTCTTCTTTTTAAGCTAAGCTGGTACAAAACAATTATCTAATATCCGGGGGTATTTTGCTATGATAACTAATTTTAACTGCGTTGTATTTGTTTTCTTTAAACGATCAAAATTGCACAGTTATAATTACCACATATGCTTATGATATAGGGTAAAGAGGACAACAGGTGTTCCGGGGAACTTGAGGGCAAACATTTGGATCGTAACATCAGAACAATTATTTCCGTATTATTGAAAATTCAGTCTTAATATATGTTTTAATTGGTTTAAAAAAGCATCTTCTTGACAATGCATATTTTGAAAAAGATATCAAAAGATTTGACTTAAATTTATCATGAACTTTAGGTTAATTTGTCAGCTAGTTTAAATCTGTGTATTCTGCAAAGCAAAGTTAAATTAAATTGACACTTTCAATATTCTATTTTCGACAAAATTGTATTACATGTATGAAATTAAATAGAAATTGATATAGAGAAGCTTATTTCATAGAAACATAAATTAAAATCATCGCAAATTAATCAGGTAAGTTTCAATTAATGCGATGCCCTTGTTTTCACGGGCAAAACACGTGTCACAAGTGGGGACACATGTCACGAAGACACCTGCTACTGTGTTAGTGTATTTTTTGTATATTCTATGTGATTTGGGAGGGTTTTCAGCCCAGGGGTAACATTTGGCTGTGTTAAACGGTGTATACACACCACTGGCGTAACATCCTTACAAAGAGATTGCTGGTCGTCATTAATAAAGGCTGATTAAAACATTTAATAAAATTAATCTAGACTAGACACAAAATATCGATAAAACTATTAATATATGATTAATGGGGGAATTTTATTTTATTTCTTTTTTTTTTTTTTTTTTTTGCGGGAAATACTGATTTAACAGGAAAGACCTTTACACTTGATAAATTAAAGCATTTTTATCTGAATCTAATAAAAAATTATTTCTGTTTTTTTTTTTTTTTGGAATTATATAAAAAAAACTTTACACTATTGAAAATTCAAGTTCATTGAAAGGCTGTTTGTCCCACCGCTACCTTTTTATTACCGTCAAATCAGGGTAATCTGTTAATATGTATGAATAAAATTCGGTTTTGAAAAATGTAATCAAATGGAACGTATCCCCCATCAACTTCCAAAATAGAATTTTCTTTGAGTTTGGACCATTAACCGCGCCTTCTTTTTTGTCGTTCTCTTTCTTCACTCAGGAAAGTTGATTTTTTTTAAATTTAATTTTCTAGCCCCTCCCCAGCTTACAAAAATGATACCAAGTGCCCGGGAAAAGATTCGTGAACATTTAGTTATTTTTACGCATAATAAACTTAGTAATCGTGTGGATTATTTCGATTTTTCCATAAATTTTATATACCAAGAAATTTAAATCAGCATATAGTGCATGTATTTTGCGATCTATAATCTATAAACCCATGGGTTATCATGTGAATAATTTTTTTGTTTATATTGTCCCCAAAATCAATCCCATTTTATATAAATGGTTATAGTCAGAAAACTATATACCCCACTATCTTTACATTAGAATCAGTAATCTGTAACTTATTTAATTTTCAAGAAAGAAACCTTTCCTTTTCCAGAATGAGTGATGAGTTATGAACATGAAACTCAAATAAAGCCACGAAAAAAAAATTTACTTTGTTGATTTTTTTTAATAGATTTTCTTTTCTTCTCTTTCTTTTCTTTTATTTTCCTCGGTTTATGTATATACAGTATTTCATTTCTCTGCAATAATATATCAGTCTGTTGCTGTTAAAATTTAATGAGATCGTTTTTGCTTTACGTGTTTTTCATTGTTTTTTTCTTAAATGAAACAATTTCTATCAGGTAAGTGATAAAACGTTTTTTTTTTTTTTATTTCTTCCTTCCAAAAAGTTGCAGCGAATTGGCAGAATTTGATTTACAAAAGCTTAAATACTCTTAAATTGCCAGTAAGTTTAATAACATTATAATAAATTGTTCTAATTTTTTTTTAAATATGACGATTAAAATACAATTTATTCAATATAATGTGCTGCCGCTCCGACTTTAAATGACCGAGTATGTAAAGTCGGACAGTTTAATTTTCATGGTTTTATAAATAAATATCCACCATAAAGTTATTATTATGGGAATAATTAATATTTATCATGTAAAAGTATGATTAAATTACAAAATATACTGGCAATCACAGAGTATCGACGGCAAACTGAAGATTTCGCCAAGGAAATTTATAATTAGGTCACTATCGACAGGTGCGCGCTCCGGAATTTTATCCGGATCCATGAGAAGCGTATGTATCCTGCAAATTTTAGACATTTTTTCAAACGTTTTCACGACTATATATGTACGAAACAACCAAAAACATCCTGTAGACGGAGATACTGAAAGAAAAATACACATGATACTAAATTTAGAAACGATTTTATTCTGAAAGAGAAAACTGTCCGACATTCGATGCTGTCCGACTTTAGCTGTTCTTCATTGTGGTACAGTATTTAGTGTTTGACAATTTAATGTCAAAACCGCAATAATCTACCAAAGTCAAGATCAATAAGTAATGTATACAGACTGTCAATCATTAAAAAAGTTAGCTATAATATTGATGAGCTACATTCGTTGACAGATGTATACAAAATGTACATCGAAATTCCGTACATGCAAAATGTACTGCATTCGTAACAGTGAAGAAAATGTTTTTCTAGTTTATTGACTTCTATTTCTAAATTTCTAATACATTATCAGGAAAATACCCCCAACCCCCTCATTAACACTATATGTACAGTCATATTATTTACCGGTATTAATAGGTACACAGCTTTGCGTCAGTTCTTAGATTGTCAGCATTATTATACATACCTGTACTTAATTGATTAATTGAAAGGTTTAAATTTGAATTCAAAATGAAAACTCTTCCATGACAATTATGCATAATACAGATAGAGATTAAATCTTTTAAGCATTCGCGAATTAAACCTGTAAAATATATTAATGCAATTACAACAGTTCAATTACCAGAAGTGTATGAAAATCTTGCTGTGCGAGTGAATATACATTATTTCGTAATTGTTTCTCTTTGACTCTTGAAAATGTTAAAATGAATTCGTGTAAGGTAAATTTTCTTTGCAAAAGAAGTTTTTTGTGCATTGAACTCTAACTATTAGGCCGCGCATGATATACACACATTGTGCAGACCTGCGTCAGTCATGCAGTACCCCCCCCCCCCTCCATTTTATTGACAATGTATAATACCGTTAGTCATTTTGTTCTGTTTGATGTGATTATAGTAAAGATGATATACAACTTACATGTAATGTACAAGCGATACTTTACACGGTCTGTCATTTCATTTATTTTTTACTTTTTTAAATTTTATTTTAATTTTATGTCAAGGTCACATGAATACTTGGCTTTAACATGTTAAACACGTGATTCTCTGCAAGCATGGGATTAGGTGCCCGTGTACTTACTACCTTAAATGTCAGATTTTATATCAAGTTACCGCTTGGCTTGTTTAAAAATATTTTATTTTTTAGATGTTACAAGAAAGAATCGGAAACAAGTTTTGAAAACTAAGAACGTCCTCCCCTTTACAAAAAAATCAATTACAAAAACTATTGTTTCAAAATTTATTTTCACTGGATTTACCTCGTAATATTACTCATTTATTTTCGAGAACTGTCTTATCAAGTAAATCGATAAATAGATATTTTCACTTGCCAATAATCAGGTCATACCAATTTTTTCTTAAAGTGGAATGCTTATTTTTTTTCATTCACTTTGTAAATTTGCCGTAAATCTCAGATGGTTGTACAACTGCATTTAACTACTATGCGTTTTTTTTTTTTTTTTTTTCAAATTTTTATGCTTTTCATATACTACATGTGAATTTTATTTCTATTACAACTAGGCCCTTAACTGTCCATTTACTGATATTACATACTAGTTCAAGAACAAATACTAGTATCTGTGACAAAAAATGATATGCCGTTAATTATCGCCGGTTAAGAATCTTTACCAAACCATCACTGGAAATAAAGTATTTTGATGCTCGTTCCTGATGTCCGAAATTTACGGTGACATCCGATTGTTTACAACAGTGAATCACGCGACCTTTCCTGAATTGCATTGAAAGAAAATAAATTCTAAATTCTGACAAATTTTTAAGTACATCGTATATACATGTATAAGGTTGTTGAAGAGAAATTTGTACCTTCAACAAATTAATTCCAAACACTTAATACTGTTTACTTGATATAACATGAAAGGCAATTATAAAAGAATATACAAGCCTCATGTCCTTTTTTACTTCTCTTTTCGTTTTTTTTTTTTTCATTTTTGGTAACATATTAAATCTTTTAATTAGTTTTTCTTTCTGATTAGTTCGGTTTATTTCTTTATTTTGAAGGGGGTCTTAAGATAATGAATTATAATGTCTATCGTTTACAGAAATAAATTAATTACGTAATTAATTACGAACACTGTAATTTTAGATATTTGTTTATAACAGATCTGATTAGTAGAGATAAAAATACATGTTGTATCAAAAATAAAATAAATAAATAAATAAATATAGTTTTGAAACCCAGTTGGATTATATAGAAAATAATTATAAATGCATCGCAAATTTAATCTAATAAAAATTAAATTTTCTGTGTTTTTTAATTAGATTACTTTAAAGTGTGTGAGAAAGAATGAAAAAGAGGGGCCGGGCTGATCTGAGGTTGTCCTCTGAGTCTACATGTTGAGTCAACATTGCGTAACTGACTGCTAGTGATATCCGGCAGGTGCCCGTCTGTATATATATTGAAGTGACACCTATTGTCTTGTTTCTCGCTACTGCATTTCGCAATTCACAGAGCTTCCGTTTGTGTAGTACTTCAAAGAGGTTCCGTTACCAGTCAGCGCCAGTGTAGTACTTCAAAGCGCTGCCGTTTGTGTACAATATTCATATTAATATTCATGAATACGGTGCTGTGTTTGAATAAAAGTCTTCTTTTAATTAAAAAAATACATTGCATGTACACAATTATTTACTAAATAATTGTTTCCGATTAATTCTTTTTAAAATATAAAATTAAAAAAGAGTTCACAGTATGGCTTATCAAGAGTTTTTTTTTTATATATAAATCTGATGGTAGTAGTTATTTTTCGAAATGAAAGGAAGATGAAAGTCACATTTTGAGTTGAACATAAGTGAGTAATTCATTTTCCTGTAAACGGGTATCAATATTTATAAAAGGAAGGGAGTCTACTGAATCATTCGTGACAATTATTATTGCTGTACACTAACCGATCGGCAGTAGGACTTTATCACAGCGAATAAATACTGCATCGTAATTAGAACTAGTAAAAATAAATAAAAGATAGATTTTCTTTTAAACGGAGTTCAAGTTTATTTTCATTTAATGCATTTGATGTCTTTAAGAAAACATATGACAACGATAAATTCCTGGTACATGTGAATTAAGCGATGAACATAATTATGATTTAAGTGAACTTGCTATCAGTCTTATTGACAGACAACCGTCCCCCCCCCCCCCCAAAAAAAAGACAATTGCATTATTAGATATCATATTATAATTCTCAGTAACTACATGACTGTTATCAAATTTTAGCGCCACGTGTTTTACCAGGGACCTATATTAGTATATAGGTCCCTGGTTTAACATAGAGCTCCCCTGATTATTCTAACTACTTTCTTATTTAAATTTATGAGTATTCAATCTTTACACATGATTTTCTATTATCATGTGCGCGTGTGCTAAATAAATAGTAAATGAAACTTCTTTGAAATAAAACTCGGACTTAAAGCAAAATAAACCGGTATTATTTTCCGCTGTCGGTGTTCATTTTATTATGCAAGCACATAGAAATATTAAAATTTTCAGTAATCCCCATGTTCATTTTCAAATTATATGTTAATTTAACATTAAGGTCAGACGAGACGTTCCTCAAAATCTGTTTTGTATATCTTCGTAATGTTTGAAAAATATTCAAAATTTTTATAACATTCTGATTTCCAAACCAGTTTCTAAACGTTTTTAAAAAATCCAAACACTTAAACATTTGAAATTGGAAAATTATTTTTCTTCCCCAAAGGATTATATAAGAAAAACTATCCCTGGTATCTTACAGAAATGCCTGGTAAGGTACCTCAATTTTTTGTGAGTAAACATGTTTTAGTAGCAATACTTTAATGACAAACTCTTAGAAAAAATTATCTATTTTAAGGAACGTCTCGTCTGTCCTTAAAGACATCTTTATTTGCACAACAAATACATAATCTATAAATTTTCAGGTGTGGATCGAGATTTATTAGACGGAAACTACTATTTATCATGATGTTTAACATTGGTTGGATAAATTTTGAAAAACTATATTCAAAAATACTTTTATTTTTATAATTAATTGGTTGATTTCAAAGACAAATAAATCAAATATCAAATTTCTTAATAAAACATGCATAGAACACTTAATCCTTTTGAAAATTCCAAACAAAGTACGCAAATAATTTAATTAATTAAATGAACAAGAGGCGAATTTCAGTTTTATTGTCGACGGGGAGTTTCATAATACTTGAACTTACACATTTTGATTTGAAAAGGGTTTAAGAATAAAGAAATTTGAACATTAGATTACAATAAAAATCATAAAAAATAGCAAGTTTTTGAAAAAAAAAGCGTCAGTGTCACTCAGGATTACCTCAGTAGCCACAGTATTAAACCTCAGAGCTAATAGAATGACCTCAGTACCCCTCAGTACTTCCACAGTAGCAGCAGTGCTAACCTCAGTGCTCCTCAGTAGCACAACAGAATGCACAGTGAAAACCTCAGTGCTACTCAGGGTTTCCTCAGTTTCTCAGTACCGGGCTCAATACCACTCAGTACTTCCTCAGGGTTTTGTTGGATTCTCAGTGCTTTTAGTTACAGTAGTGTATACTTGAGTGTTTGATGTTCATGCAGAATTAAGAACTTCTAAATGTCAAGACATGTAACATACTGAAGCATGCAGATCTTTTTACCCTTGACCTTGAAACTTAGGTCAAGGTCACTGGTAACCTGAATAAAATGTTGATATTAACTATTTACCAAAATCACCTTGACCTATGAACTTGAAATCGACCTTAACCTTTGTCCTAGACCCAAGGGTAAAAAGAAACATGAAGTACATGTACATGTATCTAGAAACACCTTTCAGAGTTTATTTCGGTTGACAGGTTAGAAGTTAAAGAGGTGGTAGTTTTTAATGACCTTGACCTTTCATCCAAATGTCACAATCAATCTTAAGTTCTTGGAATAAGATACAAGATTCAACTCCAACGTTAAATAGGTTAAGAATAAAAATAACACCCCCCCCCCCCCCCACACACACACACACACAACAAATCAAATTAATGGCAACGTAGAGAATCACTGTTAAACTCAAATAACACCTCGGACCCACATAAAATTTCAGGAAAACTGCAGAAAAGAGCTCGAGGAAAGTGTATTAAAATATTTCATTTGAGTTTCCAAAGTATATAGAAATTATTAATTTATACAGAAAAAATTACAAATCCTGTCGTGTTTAAAATTAAAGTGCAGATGACCAAAGTTGGCATATAAGCCTTTTATAGCCTATTTATTCAGATGTCGTTAATAGCATTCGATTCTACTGATTTGAAATAATATTTTAATACCAAGCATCCTTTGTTTAATTTACCTTTGAAATTTATTTGAATTTTTTTTTAGAATTACGCAATCCCCAGAAATAGCGATTTTCGGTATATTAAAAAATCAATATACATGTACGCTCCTTCGTAAAATAATCAGATATTTGCATTCATGAAAAAAATATTAATAAGAAGGTGTTAAACAATATAGGTCACATTAGCTGACACGAATGTCTTTTTAAACATCTCTTGTAAAACCCAGAATAGCCCCCTATATTTCACTGGAAAAAAATGAATAGTTCCGGTCAAAAAACCTTTATATATTTATTTACAAAGTATATAAAATTTACCAGGCACGGGTATCAGAGTTGTCAAAATGGCCTGAGAGGAAATATTAAAAAAATTCTGAACAGAAAGGAAAATCCCTTTTCCATGTATGGAACTACTATTGAATATAACCAACCCCGAGCCCGATCTTAAAAACACGGTAGTAGAAAATTAGAATTTTGCTGTTTTATTAATTTTTTTGCTTTTAACTTCTTTTCTTGAAGCCAAATGATATGAAAACACTCAAGAAGGTGCAAAGACTTCATATTGTTATCTGAATTAAAATCAAAATTGTAATCTGAACAATTAGTCTCCTTATTATGTTCCCCAAACGAAGTTTGGGAACATATTGTTTTTACTTTTTCTGAATTTTTTCTTTGTTCTCCGGTACTTTTTTGTCCGCGAGTGTTCTCGTAAACTACTCATCCGATCTAGGTGAAACCTTTTTAGGGTCACTAGGTATGTTATGTAGATGTGCGGAACGAAGGTCATTTTGCGCGCACGTGCGTGCAGGTGCGCGCACGTGTAACACGTGAAATGACCAATATAATAGATTTAGCCGTAACTTTTTAAATATTGGATGAAATGCTTTGAAACTCATAATATAAGGATATAATAGTAGTATAGACATGATGACATGGTCAAAATAGCAAGATCTCACGCGCATGCAGGTGCCCTTCGCTGCGATTGGCTGAAACTTAAAGTCTAAATATCTATTTTGTTTTCTGACAAAATCCTTTGAAATTTTGAACATAGTCTTACATTATGAAGATCTACAGCATGATATATAAGAATAATCATGAACGCACGCACATGCACGTGTGCTGCAATCTGATTGGCTAAAACTTTAAATGCCTACAACTTTCTTGGTTCTCAATAATACAGGGTGAAATTTCAAATATGAATAGATATAATGATTGCCTACATTATACTACTATCAAAAGTAAATACATGGACGTGCATGCACATGCGACCGCACACAATGTATTAAAAGACAGTATACTTGAGTGTTTGATGTTCATGCAGAATTAAGAACTTCTAAATGTCAAGACATGTAACATACTGAAGCATGCAGATCTTTTTACCCTTGACCTTGAAACTTAGGTCAAGGTCACTGGTAACCTGAATAAAATGTTGATATTAACTATTTACCAAAATCACCTTGACCTATGAACTTGAAATCGACCTTAACCTTTGTCCTTGACCCAAGGGTAAAAAGAAACATGAAGTACATGTACATGTATCTAGAAACACCTTTCAGAGTTTATTTCGGTTGACAGGTTAGAAGTTAAAGAGGTGGTGGTTTTTAATGACCTTGACCTTTCATCCAAATGTCACAATCAATCTTAAGTTCTTGGAATAAGATACAAGATTCAACTCCAACGTTAAATAGGTTAAGAATAAAAATAACACCCCCCCCCCCCACACACACACACACAAACAAATCAAATTAATGGCAACGTAGAGAATCACTGTTAAACTCAAATAACACCTCGGACCCACATAAAATTTCAGGAAAACTGCAGAAAAGAGCTCGAGGAAAGTGTATTAAAATATTTCATTTGAGTTTCCAAAGTATATAGAAATTATTAATTTATACAGAAAAAATTACAAATCCTGTCGTGTTTAAAATTAAAGTGCAGATGACCAAAGTTGGCATATAAGCCTTTTATAGCCTATTTATTCAGATGTCGTTAATAGCATTCGATTCTACTGATTTGAAATAATATTTTAATACCAAGCATCCTTTGTTTAATTTACCTTTGAAATTTATTTGAATTTTTTTTTAGAATTACGCAATCCCCAGAAATAGCGATTTTCGGTATATTAAAAAAATCAATATACATGTACGCTCCTTCGTAAAATAATCAGATATTTGCATTCATGAAAAAAATATTAATAAGAAGGTGTTAAACAATATAGGTCACATTAGCTGACACGAATGTCTTTTTAAACATCTCTTGTAAAACCCAGAGAGTAGCCCCCTATGCATTGGAAAAAATGAATAGTTCCGGTCAAAAAACCTTTATATATTTATTTACAAAGTATATAAAATTTACCAGGCACGGGTATCAGAGTTGTCAAAATGGCCTGAGAGGAAATATTAAAAAAATTCTGAACAGAAAGGAAAATCCCTTTTCCATGTATGGAACTACTATTGAATAAGTTCATTTTGATTGGTTAGGTATTGGCGTGATACCCTTAGTCGACTTTAACCCTGCCTTGTTGTCGTAATAAAACCAACTTTGAGCCCGAGGTTAAAATAAGTAGAGAAATAAAATGTGAATCGATATATTAGAAATATGACATATGCTTGAAAAATTGTAAATTTATATATGTATTTTTTTCTTTGATTCGCGGGATAGAAAGATATGTTAATCGCTTAATCAACATGCCATAATCATCTTGCATATGCATGTACATGTACGTGTGCGCGCATGCAAAACGTTAAACAATATATCGTTGATAGTTGATATCATTGTAACTTTTATATTCTTAAATGAAATCTTGGGATACTTAGCAAATTTATAAAAGGTCTTAGAGGAATAAGGCACGATAAGGGACATGGGGAGCGTTTGGGGAACATCTGTAACGGTCCCCGTTACAATTAGCACTAGTTATGTTCCCCAAACGAAGTTTGGGAACATATTGTTTTTACTTTTCCTGAATTTTTTCTTTGTTCTCCGGTACTTTTTTTTCCGCGAGTGTTCTCGTAAACTACTCATCCGATCTAGGTGAAACCTTTTTAGGGTCACTAGGTATGTTATGTAGATGTGCGGAACGAAGGTCATTTTGCGCGCACGTGCGTGCATGTGCGCGCACGTGTAACACGTGAAATGACCAATATAATAGATTTAGCCGTAACTTTTTAAATATTGGATGAAATGCTTTGAAACTCATAATATAAGGATATAATAGTAGTATAGACATGATGACATGGTCAAAATAGCAAGATCTCACGCGCATGCAGGTGCCCTTCGCTGCGATTGGCTGAAACTAAAAGTCTAAATATCTATTTTGTTTTCTGACAAAATCCTTTGAAATTTTGAACATAGTCTTACATTATGAAGATCTACAGCATGATATATAAGAATAATCATGAACGCACGCACATGCACATGTGCTGCAATCTGATTGGCTAAAACTTTAAATGCCTACAACTTTCTTGGTTCTCAATAATACAGGGTGAAATTTCAAATATGAATAGATATAATGATTGCCTACATTATACTACTATCAAAAGTAAATGCATGGACGTGCATGCACATGCGACCGCACACAATGTATTAAAAGACAGTATACTTGAGTGTTTAATGTTCATGCAGAATTAAGAACTTCTAAATGTCAAGACATGTAACATACTGAAGCATGCAGATCTTTTTACCCTTGACCTTGAAACTTAGGTCAAGGTCACTGGTAACCTGAATAAAATGTTGATATTAGCTATTTACCAAAATCACCTTGACCTATGAACTTGAAATCGACCTTAACCTTTGTCCTTGACCCAAGGGTAAAAAGAAACATGAAGTACATGTACATGTATCTAGAAACACCTTTCAGAGTTTATTTCGGTTGACAGGTTAGAAGTTAAAGAGGTGGTGGTTTTTAATGACCTTGACCTTTCATCCAAATGTCTCAATCAATCTTAAGTTCTTGGAATAAGATACAAGATTCAACTCCAACGTTAAATAGGTTAAGAATAAAAATAACCCCCCCCCACCCCCACACACACAAACAAATCAAATTGATGGCAACGTAGAGAATCACTGTTAAACTCAAATAACACCTCGGACCCACATAAAATTTCAGGAAAACTGCAGAAAAGAGCTCGAGGAAAGTGTATTAAAATATTTCATTTGAGTTTCCAAAGTATATAGAAATTATAAATTTATACAGAAAAAATTACAAATCCTGTCGTGTTTAAAATTAAAGTGCAGATGACCAAAGTTGGCATATAAGCCTTTTATAGCCTATTTATTCAGATGTCGTTAATAGCATTCGATTCTACTGATTTGAAATAATATTTTAATACCAAGCATCCTTTGTTTAATTTACCTTTGAAATTTATTTGAATTTTTTTTAGAATTACGCAATCCCCAGAAATAGCGATTTTCGGTATATTAAAAATCAATATACATGTACGCTCCTTCGTAAAATAATCAGATATTTGCATTCATGAAAAAAATATTAATAAGAAGGTGTTAAACAATATTGGTCACATTAGCTGACACGAATGTCTTTTTAAACATCTCTTGTAAAACCCAGAGAGTAGCCCCCTATGCATTGGAAAAAATGAATAGTTCCGGTCAAAAAACCTTTATATATTTATTTACAAAGTATATAAAATTTACCAGGCACAGGTATCAGAATTGTCAAAATGGCCTGAGAGGAAATATTTAAAAAATTCTGAACAGAAAGGAAAATCCCTTTTCCATGTATGGAACTACTATTGAATAAGTTCATTTTGATTGGTTAGGTATTGGCGTGATACCCTTAGCCGACTTTAACCCTGCCTTGTCGTCGGAATAAAACCAACTTTGAGCCCGAGGTAAAAATAAGTAGAGAAATAAAATGTGAATCGATATATTGAAAATATGACATATGCTTGAAAAATGGTAAATTTATATATGTATTTTTTTCTTTGATTCGCGGGATAGAAAGATATGTTAATCGCTTAATCAACATGCCATAATCATTTTGCATATGCATGTACATGTACGTGTGCGCGCATGCAAAACGTTAAACAATATATCGTTGATAGTTGATATCATTGTAACTTTTATATTCTTAAATGAAATCCTGGGATACTTAGCATATTTATAAAAGGTCTTAGAGGAATAAGGCACGATAAGGACATGGGGAGCGTTTGGGGAACATCTGTAACGGTCCCCGTTACAATTAGCACTAGTTATTCTTTTTTTTCTTCTTTGTTCTCCGGTACTTTTTTGTCCGCGAGTGTTCTCAGAAACTGTTCACCCAACTAAGCTAAAACCTTTTTAGGGTTAATAGGTGTGTAGTGTAGGTGTGCGGAACGAAGGTCATTTTGCGCGCATACGCTTGCACGTGCGTGCGCGTGATATGAGTGAAATGACCGATATACTTAATATAGCTATAACTTTTACATTTTTTAATTGAATGATTTGAAACTCATTTTATAAAGATATATTAATAGTGTAGATAATATGACACTGTCAAATTAGCACAAACTCACGCGCATGCACGTGCGCTTCGCTCTGATTGGCTGAAACAAAAATCTCAATATCTTTGCTGTTTTTTGACGAAATGATATGAAATTTAAAATATAGGCATACTTTAGGATGTTCTACAATATGATATATAGCAATTGACTTGAAAACACGCGCATGCAAGTGCGCTGCAATCTGAATGGTTAAAACTTTAAATGGCTATAACTCCCTTGTTTTTCAACCAAACAGGATGGGATTTAGAACATAGACAGATATAATAGACTCCTACAAGCAGGTATGGTCGTCATGCACATACATGCACGTACGTGCACGTGCGCCTCGTTCTGATTGGCTGGAACAAAAATCTCAATATCTTTTCTCTTTTTTGACGAAATGCTATGAAATCTAAAATATATACATACTTTAGGATGTACTACAATATGCTAAATAACAATTGTCGTAAAAACATGTGCATGCACGTGCGCTGCAATCTTATTGGTTTAAACTGTAAATGGCTATAACTCCCTTGTTTTTCAACCAAACAGGATAGGATTTAGAACATAGACACACATAATAGACTCCTACAAGACGGTACAGTCCTCATGCATTTGCATGCACGTGCATACACGTGAAATGAGTAATATTAAAAATACGCTTAAATGAGTGTATTTTTTAATACTTCTTGATTAATTGATTTGATATTACGTATATTAAGATATATAAATAGTGTAGACAAGATGATATGGTCATTACGCACATGCATTCAGATGAGCACGCGTGCAATGCTAAAATTTAAAAATATTTTGTATTCTTCTAGGAAAACGTTGTTTAAGTCTAAATTGCATAAAGTGTGTCTTATTTAATAGTGCTTACAAGGAATATGGCACCAAAAGGGAGCTGGGGAGCGTTTGGGGAACATCTGTAACGGTCCCCGTTACAATTAGCACTAGTTTATATATTATGTTGCACAGCTACATTTTATATTGTAAATTCGAGCTCAAAAAAAGGCACGTTGGCCTCAGTATAAGAATATTACATTTCCAATGTCTTTGTTCGAGATAAAGTTACAAATAGTTAATGTACTTTATTTCTCCATCAATGTATTGCAACTGGTTCATCGATAGGCGCGGTTAAAAAAATCAAGTGCGAGGAAGGACAGAGAGACACAAAGCAGGGCTTGTATCGCGAGGATTGGCTAAATAAATACATGTAGCATGTAAATATAAGGAATAACTGTCAGATTTTTCGGTTTCCTGACGATGATGATGGGGGGTTTTTGTTTTTTAGTTATTCTATCGAATTATTTACACAAACATTGTAAATTAAGAGATGTATTTTATACTTAGTTTTAATTATGGTGACAACACAGAATGAATTATTTATGTGAAATCTGCATTGGAAAGTATTTATGATTTCTCAGACACGATTGATGGTCTTCATAATTTATTTTTTACAGTCTATATTGAAACTAAAATGAACTATATAAGCTTCAAGTTTTTTTAAAACAAGAATCAAAACAAATAACATCCAGACTTTATCAGCCTTCTTGAATAAATGAATAGATCTACGTAACAAAAGAGATAGGTACATCAATATAATGCGTATTTTGAATTCTTATTTTGAATTCGGTTAACCGGTTGATCGGTCGGAACGTCTTGCGGTTTACCGATTAGCAATTCTGTATTCTTTTACGGAATCCCTGATTTTTAGCATATTTTTTTGCAGAACTTCTTACTAGGGATGTATATAATTGTGAAATGAAGAGACTTTCACGACAACCTAGGCTGGATCATTAATAACATGATTATTTTTCTATTTACAATTTTATATAAAGCAACTATTTACAAATCTAAAACTAAAATTAAAGAACGATATCAAAATGTGGATTCGCGTTCATGTTTTGGCGACAATCTAATCTAAAATTAAATCTTTGATCCACTCCAGTTTGATCGCTACACAAAGTTTGTGATTAGATTGTTTTGATGTATGCATAATACATTTATATTAAATTACTATTACATCACTTAGTGTAAGTGTTTTGATAAGTGTATTCTAATCATTTTGTTACGAAAGAATTTACAAAATTATAGTTCATTTTATCAGCATAATAAATTTTATTTCTTCTAACAATATAGTAATGAAATTAAACTCTTCACTTCCACTTAACAAACAACTGTAATTAATACATCGATATTGTTAATCGGTTTATTTTACTATTACTAATAAATTCAATTTTAACTAACAAAACCCATATATACTAATTCCAAGTTTAAAATATAAAGCTTATATGTCCTTTCTAAACCCTGTAGGTTTACATTACTCTGGTATGTTGTTTTTCTTTTATATCTATGATGCAGAAGGAAATACAATTAGGGTTTTATCCTCTGATGAAGATATTCTGTTTATTAAAGCTGAAGAGGACTCGTAAACATCTACTATATCAGCACTGAGATATACCTTTCTAATTGCTACACCTGATTGCTTTATTGTCACAGGTATTGGTCTTTGCCTTTTATTTACATCTTATTGCAGTTAAGTGTGTATGTGCATGTTTATATACTGTATTAATTTGTGCAACTGATGTAAATCTCCTTGCTGTATTTCTTCCCTGGCTCGGAAAAAGTGCTCGGAATTTTTTGTCACTTCCAAGATATTTGCATACCTTCGTCAACACAGGTGTAGGCTCATTCCAGTGAATGCTCAGCTTTGAATAACAAAAAGTTCATAACCCGAAAAGTTTTTTTAATTAAAATTATTTTTTTTAAATGCTCAGAGAGAAAAAGCATATTTTGTCTAATATTCTGAAAATCCACAAAATCCCATTAACGATTCGTACATTCTTAAAATAGATACTATTTATTTTACATAAAATCAAGGTATAACAATCTTAAATATAACAGTAATTGGCAAGATATTTAACTATAAAGAATCATTTCTCTGTAACGTCTATTCAATTGAAGCTTGCATATTGACTTGGTATTAAAACTATGACTGAACAGGCACAAATAAACTTTAAAAAGTGCTAGTTACATATATATATATATAGGATGCACATGATATTATTTGGTAACATTCAATTTCTTCTATGTTTTTTTATAGTACAAATTATGTGTTCAATATAATCACTTCCTAATGCCTCTTGTCTTTTGTAATATTTCTATTAAACATATGATTCTAAAAATACATATATTTATGGTAAATGCAAGGAAACAAACGAGTTGCCTGGTTTAAAAATGTAGTTTAAGATAAATCCACTCTATGCTTCTTCAAACCACTATTTTTTCTGTATTCTTTGTTTAAAATGAAATGAACTTCAGTATAATTTTAATAGTAAAAAAGGTGCAAAAAGTGATGAAAAGCGACATGTAATTTTTGAAAACGACAGGCTAAAACTTAAATCGTTAAATTCTAAAACTTTGATTCCGTATTTCTACTGTCCACTTCCGGTTGTTAAAGGGCGCTCTTCTTGATATGTCATGTTGAATAATATATAATCACAAAGATAATTCATCAGAATTGTCAGCATCTGACCTGAAAATAGAAAATGAACATATTTTCAAAACCCAGTGTTTCAATCCTTTTCATTATTTTTCTTTGTAAAACTGTCTCACTGGATGACTATCACAAAAGTAGTATCTTTTCGGACTATATAAATCCAGCCAAGTTCGAAGGTTGTCAATTACTTTGGCGGATAATGATGTTTCTGTCAATATAAATGATTTTCTATGTACGTATTGTAAATCAAAATATTTGTTATGCAGAATCAATTGAGAATAATTTATATAAATGAAATATTTTTTGTAAGAGGCTCAAGGAACTTAGTGGTCACCAGAGTATCATTCAAAAATTTTCTAACAACTGAATTTGGTTCATGTTTTCTACCAGAAGCCACGATATTCACACTTTTTAAAGAGGCACCACTGCTAATCATACCTATCCTATTATTATTCTTACTTTGGTTACTAAATACCACCCAGAGGTTGATCAGCTTAACAAAAATGAATGCATTTATCGTTATACTAAGTCTTGCACCACACACTACGGGAACCACTGACCCTGAGGTCAAATATTTCAAACTTTCACTAACAAAAAATACTATAGTTAACTACAGTTAACTATAGTTTACTAGTTAACTATAGTTTACTAGTTAACTATGGTTTACTAGTTAACTATAGTTATATCTTTGACACTTTGAAAACTTTGATTTACTATAGTGATAACTTTGACACTTTGAAAAACTTTATTGAAAACTATGATTCTTTGAAAAACTTTATCAAAAAATTTGATACTTTGAAAAACTTTATCGAAAACTTTGATACTTTGAAAAACTTTATAGAAAACTTTGACACTTTGAAAAAATTTATCGAAAACTTTGACACTTTGAAAAACTTTATCGAAAACTTGGATAATTTAACACTTCGAAAAACTTTATCGAACACTTTGAAACTTTGAAAAACTTTATCAAAAACTTTGATTCTTTGTAAAACTTTATTGAAGACTTTGATACTTTGAAAAACTTTATCGAAAACCTTGATACTTTGAAAAACTTTATCAAAAACATTTGAAAAACTTTATCGAAAACTTTGATACATTGAAAAAATTTATCGAAAAACTTTAACACTTTGAAAAACTTTTAATTATTGAAAACTTTGATACTTTGAAAAACTTTATCAAAAACTTTGACACTTTGAAAAACTTTATCAAAAACTTTGATTCTTTGTAAAACTTTATTGAAAACTTTGATACTTTGAAAAACTTAATCAAAAACTTTGATACTTTGAAAAACTTTATCGAAAACTTTTTAAAAACTTTATCGAAAACTTTGATACTTTGAAAAACTTTATCGAAAACTTTGACACTTTGAAAAACTTTATCAAAAACTTTGATTCTTTGTAAAACTTTATTGAAAAATTTGATACTTTGAAAAACTTTATCAAAAACTTTGATACTTTGAAAAAGTTTATCAAAAACTTTGACACTTTGAAAAACTTTGGCGAAAACTTTGACACTTTGGAAAACTTTGGCTAAAACTTTGACACTTTGATAAACTTTGGCGAAAACTTTGACACTTTGAAAAACTTTATCAGAAAGTTTGATTCTTTGTAAAACTTTATCGAAAACTTTGATACTTTGAAAATCTTTGGCGAAAACTTTGACACTTTAGTTAACTATAGTATTTTTTATTAGGGGTTTTCCCCTTTGCGCACCATAAATGGTTGATATAATACCAAAGAGCAGATTTAAAAGCATTACATCATATTTTTAGAATAGCCTTCCCGCCTGTACCCCTCACCCACGGGTCATGAAATTAATTGTTCTGGAAGAGGCAGCTTTCTTCATCATAAAATTGGCATTATACCCAGGAACAAAGGAAAAGATATTTAAAGAATTAATGTATTTTCACTATATAGTTATTAGAGCCCGGCCCGACCTAAAACCAGATCACCTGAATCTAGGGCCACGAAATTCACAATTTCGGAAGAGATGCCCTTATTAAATCGGCAATCGATTGCAGAATTGCTAATCGGTTAACCGCAAGACGTTCCGACCGATTAACCGGTTAGTTGTATCAAGTGATATACATTTTAACATTTTTTTTTCAAATACACAAGAAGGCTATAAAATGCGTTAGAAGTTACATTCTGTTTATCAATCTTGATCGGGGAATTTTATTTATAAAATTAATTTTTTTTAATTTCAATATTTGAAAAAAAAAATAACGAAAAGTAAGAATTGTGCCTGAGAAATCAAACATGGATAATTTTCAAAAAAAATTATAGAAGTTCATTCTGCATTGTCACCATAATCAAAACTTTGTCCGAACTCTAACTTTGTTCTTTCTTATTGTTTAATTTAAAAGATAGCGGCAAAATATAGACATACTAATTAAAAGGGTTAACGGTGATGTTTTTTAAATCATTTAACATCACAGGACAGTCGGGGTAACAGGTATGATTTTGAAAACAGCAATTAACACTTTACAAACTGACCAATTGCCCCGCGATTTCCTTCTGGAGGAGCCATAATTACATAATTACCTCCAAATCATCTTTATTATAATGTGTATATATAAACATTGAATGAACTTTTATGCTGCGGTTTCTTTTCTACAAAATGATTTTGATAAAATCTACGTTAACATTATATCTTTGCATCTTGAGTAGACCATTATCATGGAAAAGAACATACGTTGAAAGAGTGACACGGTCTGTAGCTTCAATGTAGTCCTCCGTGTTTTCACTTAAATCGGAATCGTCATTTTCACTTATCTCATTCTCTGAGTCTTCCGTCTCAAAACTGTAAGTACAGAGAAGAAAGGATGCATTTTTTTTATTTAAGGATGATTAGCATAAACATGGTGTAATATTTTTCTTGAACAATCGATTTGTAACAACCATATTAGAGAAACACCGACATCTTACAAACGAACGTAACCAAAAACGGGGATCAGTCTATTGTATTCACGGTTGGATTACTGAATTCTTCAATCTTATTGGGATTTCGATAGAAAAAATCCCCTCAAGATGCCTCAAATACACGTCTTGTCGTAGTCGCTACCGTGACGCTACAATACATTTCAATGGACATTTAAACGGGCAAAGGGGTTCGAAAAGGGAAATGAAAGAAAAATTTTAAAAATGTCATTCTATGGCATGAAATAAAAAATAATAGTATGTTCGGCTCTAGTAGGGGTCGAAAGGGGGAGGGGGTACTTTACAAAGGGCGGTCGGGACAAAAAGGAGTTATGGTCTAAAATTAAATTGCAAGAACCCAAAAACGTAAAAGAAATCTTGTACTATATGCTGCGAAAATAACATTAATATGGCTTTAATACACAGGTATTATAGCCATATCATAGATCCAGGGGGATGCCCGTTCGTAATTTGTCGGTTGATAAAGCTTCTTCTTACATGTACAAACATGTGTCTTAAAAATCTTTATATAATTTTCACGGGTGCAAGTGGACTGGACCCCCCCCCCCTTAACGTCCCAGACCCAAAACTTCTCAAAACAAAAGTGTAACAGACTTACTTAACAGAATTATAAGACGAACGAGCAGACTGAAATTAATATCCCCAACTTTCGGTGAGGGGGACAGGTCGGCACAAAAATGGAAGTTTAGTGAATTGTGTTTTTGACATAATTTAAGATATATATATATAAGAGCAAGCTAGTTCAATATTAGCAAACCATCATAGGACCGATGCCCACCCCACCCCCTCACCCAACCCCTGGAATATATATAAATCCGGGTCCAAAGACATTTTTTTTGCTTTCTTTCATTTATAACATAAATTTTACAATTTACAACATACAAAATTGATACCTGCAGTTAAAAAGTCAGAGGTGATTTAAGATACTACGGGCACGATTTTTTTTAAATAAAAAGTGAATTCTATGTACTTTTTGGATTTTTCATATGAAATACATTGTACAATTTAAATATGTACTAGACGGTTGATTTATGAAATAAGACAAATATAAATATCTTGCGACACGGTATGTATATTGGGGATTGGGGTGGGGAAGTTGTTTGGTCTACAAGCACTTGTGATAAGCATATGTGTGCACATACTTTTGAAGGATGCCATGACAACTAAGTGACAACTACGTTTTCATATTATTCACACTTTTAAAAGTCCGGTATCTTTTTGTCGGTATTCTGGAATCATTTTTTTTCTGTTACAACAGGACGGTAAATATATATTTTTCCTTACAAATGAAGCGAGTTATAATTTCGGTTATAGTTAAACGTTTTTAAGTGTATATTGGACCTTCGGTCAAAATAACTCTGTGCAGTCAAAAGTATAAAGTGTATCTTCTAATTTTATATTTTGACGATTAATGTAATATCTTAGAAAACTTAGCTACTGTATACTTGTGCCACCTCAATAAAAAAATCTTTCATTTTGGCTTCCCAAGGAATTGTTTTGTAGTGACTCTAAACTAAAAAAGTTTGGTTGTGCCCCCCCCCCCCCCCAACTGATATTGCTTGCTTCATGCCTGTTACATATTTCAAATAAAAGCAGCTCAAGATGATTAGGTTATGATCGCCATTTAATACATCATCTAAAAAGATACTGTCTAACATGAATCCTCGTTTATTTCTTTGAAGTGATATTTTAATAAATTTATAAAAGAATCTCTCTCTCTCTCTCTCTCTCTCTCTCTCTCTTTAGATCTCAATACAAGACACTTTATAAAGCGCACTACATATTTACTTGATTGCACGGATTTTTTTTCTTCAACCTGTAAAAAGTAACCTTTCTCCATATGAACAAGGCGCACACTACGAGTAGTTTGTATACGTTTAATCACTGACGCATGACAAACGTGTTTCCTAATCCGTCTAAAGTAGTATGGTGTATTTTCTTCTATTTGTTCGCTTTTTTAAAACATAGAAAGTGATTACAATAAATTTGACTTGAGCAATTTTCAATTACAAAGTGGTTAAAACACTCTCCGTTCTATTTTACACATATACTTATTTCTTCCGATTTTAAACTTTATATGGGTACAATCACTGGTCCCGAGAAAACTATCAAGATACGGGAAGTTAGGGCGAGTTACGTTCGTTCGTAAGATGTCGGTGTTTCTCTAGTATGTCTTAAACTGTTCTATCTCTTTCAATGACGATTCAATCAATGATTGATTGCTATTACAAACTTTAGTAAAGTAGGTCATTTCTATATCCATTTTCTCTTTATAAATGACTAATTAAAATATAAGTCCATATCTCATTTCTTCTAGGATACATTATCAATGTAACATTAAAAGATACATAGATGAAGGAATAGCATGATCTGTAGCTTCTCTGTTGTCCTCTGTGTTTTCACTTAAATTAGAATCGTCCTCTTCACTTATCCCATTCTCTGGTTCGTTCTCTTCTAAACTGTAATAATTAATGAAAATATCAATATTATTGATATAAAGTTATGCTAATTTCAAGATAACGCATATTCGTTGACAAACTCTATTTCTTCCACATAAAATCAAACTTCAACCAGTGAGCGATGATATTTACATGTAACCATATCTTTCAGTATTTTTTATATTTAAAACAATGCACTTTAATTTACAAGCGTCTTCAATATATCTATTTTTATACACAAACTTTAGAGCACATTCCATCGCTAACTAAATATTATTACATCGTCATAAATAAAAGTATCCGATTTTCATTAAAGTTTTTTTTTCTTTTTGTAGTACTTGTGCTTTTCAAACTGTTTGCATTGTTGAACATTCGTATATGCACTTAACAATTCAAATAACAAGATATATTTTAAGGATTTCAAATAGTCTATATTATCCACTTGTCTGTCAGTTCTGTTTAAAAATATTAAAACATAATCATATGATTTGACGCTGATCAATGCGAATTGTTGGTGTGGTTATAATGCCAAGGTATGAAACATACTGTTTATTTAAGGAATGAAGCTTATTTCAACTTATGTTATACGATATAACATAACTTGGGGCAGTTTACGCTTTACAAACCACTAAGGTTTAATATCAATGTAGACAATGAGATATTTTTTTCCTTTTGAAAAAGGCTTCAAATATAACACATCTTAAAAGTTAACGTCAAGCGGAATAATACGTTTTTGACGTAACTCATTGTGACATAGGCAAGTTATATTATACAAAACCGTTGAACGTATCAAATGACAATAACAGAACTCATGTCCTCTTTACAAAAACACAAAGTTCCATGAATTAAGGTTACAAATTGAAATTAAAATATAGGCGTTTTTCCGATAAATAAAACAAAGTTTTCAATGGAAGGATATTTTTTAAGACTTTATTGCTGATATCAGAAAAATGAGATGTGGTTCAAATCTACAAGTAGACGACATTTTAATTTTTTTTATTTAGACTTGTCACGTGATATCATATTACTTTAGTAAAATTACTTGCAGTGTTGAGGTGATCTGTAACTGCCAATATTGCAAAGTCATAACCAAGTCAAAATTTTAAGTTTATTTCAAAATTCTTTTCAACACAATATGTACTTACTGGTGAAAAGGGTTGAGAACCTATGTAGATTCCACTTTTATTGGTATAATTTCATTTATTAGAATGCAGGTGGAATAATTTGCTGATCAACTATATTAAATATCTATGCATTTTCTAATCAGTAGAGGCCCGCCCTAACACCAGAACACCTGACCCTGTGACCATGACATTCACAATTATAGAAGAAACTAATGATGGATGCAACTAACTTTTACCCTTTGATTTTGACCTTGATTTTTGACCTGCGTTTAAAATACTGAAACCTTGGCCATAACATTTGAAGGGCGAGAACAAGGGCTTCACATATGTTATCCTTGTGACAAGATATTTCTTTGAAAACCAACAACTTTAACTCTTTTGACCTTTGTCCTGAATTTTGACCTTCGTTTCTAAAACTCATCCTTGAGCATTACTTTTGAACAGGTGCTGCTAGGGCTCGTACATTTCACTATTATATTTCTAGTAAAAATACCTTACGTTGGGTACCAATATTCTTAATTTGTATTGAAGAAAAGTTTAAACTTTGCTTTGTTGACAAACAGGAACATCAGTGTTTTACAAACTTATCTTGTTTTCTATGAATACATTGGTATTAAAACCGACCAAAATGGTACTAAGTAACCATTCATTTTATCAAAATTTAGTTTATCTCCATATCCTTGGTATACCGAACATCTTATTTTTTAAACTGTAGAACAAACATCGTTTATTCGTTTTCAAACTGTAGTTGAAATGATTAGAATACAAATTTTCATTATCAAATTCAGGTAAAAAAAAATAACTAAACAACTTCATCGATTTTATATCCTGATATCATGCACTGTGCTAGACATCACTAGTTGAAGAAGATAATTAATGTATTCTCTAATTCATTGAGATTGAGTTTTTCAAAATTGTAAAAATTATACAAAAATACCCTGTCATTTTTTTACTATACGCTTTGCAAAATTTTAACCCGTTTAGGACGGCACTTCCGTAGTTGGCATACACAATACTGTGTGTTCTGGTGAATTCTAGTTGCACATTACCCTTCCATTAGAAAAAGATCACATGAAATCGGTAATATGATCAAATTCTTTAACGTCAGACAGGGCGTTGTTGTAAATTTGATCAAGGATAGATTTCATAACATATCCCCATAAAACTCTAGAATATGACTTTTTATTTACTTTTATTCGTGTTACAAGATAAATAAGTACTGTTTAGAATTTTTATGGTACTGCCATATAACGTAATTATCACATAATATGACATCACAACATAACTTATTAAATCATATTACAGACAACACAAGCGGAATTTTCCAAAGGCTCCTGCAGTTTGATTATGTGCCCTGTTGCATGTCATTAAAAATTGAATTTCAATTACAGGACATCGAATTCTTACATATATAATATGGCATTTCAATCTTTTATCAATTGTTCTCATACTATCTTATGGAAATAAAACATCAAATGGTAAACCCTTTTAGATATTTTCTCCCTATTTTAAAAAAATGAAATATAATGCTAAATATTACTTATTTTAATTATGAAATCAATACAATAAAAAAGACCATACTTCAAAGCGTCAGATGTCGTAAGATATGCAGATGATTTATTTTCCTTTGTGTCCACACTTGAATCATCACCATTATTTTCATTGGTCACATTCTTTTCCTTCTGTTTCCTGTTAAAAGTGATTCAACAATGGTCGTTCAACTAGTAATACATCACAAGGTTTATCATAATATCAGAATAAAGCAGTTGTTTTTACTTTTTCCATAGTGGAAAAATACCATTTAAGTACTTCTAATTACCGAATAATATTGTTTCAAAAACCTGGTGAACTAATAAAAATGTTACGAGACCCGGAGAGACTGGACCTCCACGCAGTAATGTGTTCAGATTAATTACGAAATTCAAAAGTGGAATAAGAGAATTGATTGTGAAAAATCGTTGTCGAAGTGATATATCGCATTCTGTAAGAACGTCAATAATATCGGTGCATTGTGCAACAACAGATCTAAATATGTCAGATTTACAATGATTGATCGATTGAATATTGCTTAACGTCCATCTCGAGAATTTTTCACTCATATAGAGACGTCACCTGACGGCGAAGAGCTACAAATTTAGACCTATACTTGGCACTCAGGACCATTGAGGGTTCTTTAACGTGCCAACGCCTACCGTGAGAGGGGACCAACGTTTTTAAGGTCATATCCGAACGAACCATGACTTTCTTTTCTAGTCCCGAGCGCTTGGCGGAGGAACAGTCATTACCTTTGTTTACGTTTTAGGTTTGATGCGGCGCCTCGAACGAGAATTGAACCCAGCCCTCCCGATCACGAAGAGAACGATCTACCACTAGGCTTACGTGACCGGTCGGATTTACAATGAAAGCAACGGCTTAGATACTAAACTTTTCATTTTCACAACAGCGTATATGGGTCTGAGGAAGGAATTAATTTGAAATAGAGTTTATTTCCTTACAATTGTATAATGAAATATAAATGTAAGGAAATAATGAATATTTTTCAAGCTCAAAAGTCCTTAAAACAATATAAGACAGGAGGAGAGAAAACCTGGACTTCAAAAAGCAGGTACCATGAAGGAGTGAGCATCACCTTCCAACATGTCACATCCGCCTTATCATTGTGCTCCATGCATGTAATAATCGAGAAATAATTGGAAAAAACGTCGTCGAATCAGTGTGTAATTAATAGACTAATAATTAGTATCGGAATCATCAGTCAGCATTTGATTCAATGATAATTTGAATTTGTTGATAAGGTCATTGTATCGACCATAGATCTTACGAAATTATGGATTTAAACGAGACTGTTTATACTCTTTCATCCAATGATTAATTAGAATATAAACAATTAAAAAAAAGTTTTGTGGGATATGAACTTGGTTGCATTGGTCATATGATCAAATTCTGTGATTCTCGAAGATATTCACGGTAGATTTGATCACGCACATGTACCAACTAAGTACATTTCCCAGGGAACTTTTTGACATTGTTGTTTATTACTTTTATTTACATTTGAGACAAACATGACGAATAAACTAGTATAACTGCATTTATTACACGAACGGGCCGCCGTATTGCAATGTTGTGTGGCGCAAAATTTAGTAATCTAGAGGTTGTTTGGTCTTAAAAGTCCACCTCGCTCTATAATTTGAATGATTACATTCATATTGATCGTTCAGTTCGGGAATTCTCCATTAAT
The DNA here is from genome assembly GCF_032062105.1 of Saccostrea cuccullata. Taxonomy (NCBI): domain Eukaryota; kingdom Metazoa; phylum Mollusca; class Bivalvia; order Ostreida; family Ostreidae; genus Saccostrea; species Saccostrea cuccullata. The sequence goes on along the minus strand of NW_026931285.1, from coordinate 13,306 downwards.
AATGAAAGAACAATGATCTGATGATGCTGAGAATAAACTTACTATTTGATGAGTTCTTAATATATTTGAAGTCAAAAGCGGTGGCATTGCCTGTTTTAGTTTACATCACTCCAAAGGAATTCGGGTAAAAAAAAAACAAGTGCGGTTTTAGACTAATTACGTATATAGCATTCAAAACATTATTCACATCGAAAGAAGATCTATATTGTTTATCTCTTGATTGAAAAAAAAAAATATCCGTATATTGCAATCATTTTATCTTTTTCATCACTATTAGCTTAGAAATATTCTAAAACCGGTTGCACGGTGACAGTAATATGTAGGGAAATTATCATCTGACCGTGTGATTCTGTCGCGCTATAACCTCTGACCACCAAATAAGTTCATACACATTCAAGTAGGTTTATCGAAGAAAAATATTTGCAGCTGTTAATATTTGATTTTATATGTTGTTTGCAGTTATGTTATGTTGAGACTGCCCTGAGGTTTAATATGAATTTGAAAATAATATAATCTTTCATTTCGAGCTGTTTTGATTTCAGTGCATAAGTAACATTTATATATCATGTATATATTAATACCGTATGGTGGGAATTTTATTGGGGGGTGGGTTAACTTTTGGTTATTGTTTGGTTTTGTAGTAGTCCGCTTAAATCTAGTCGCTAAATTTGCACCCTTACATTAATTTATATGTATAAACTGAGTGAATTAAAAATAACTCTGGATAGTTTGTTGTTAATTAAACAAAATGTCTTTCATTAGGTATGGCTTTTACTCAAGCTCTTGTCTTTATCAGTACTCAACCGTATACGAGGGGCATTTCAAAAGTTCTGGCAACTGTTTAATCCGTTTTACGGAAATTATTGACTTTGATATCATTGGAAAGATCAGAAAAATATACACATGTTGTGACGTCACTTTAAAATTTTTATGACGTAATAAATCAGAAAATGACGTCAAAATATATAGAATGTTTAGCATACTGAAAAGTCGCGTTTTTATCCATGTGACACGATCGTAAAAGTGCTGCCAAAGGCTTATTTGAAAAGATATTTGAAAGAAAATTTTAATTTGCAAAGAGATAGAGTAGGACTATGATACTGTTTATCAGGAAATCCATTATTCATTGTATGATTTGTTTACGAGCACGGTTTATGTCCGGTCATGCTATCATTGACATTCATTTAAGATTTTTATTTACGTGATACTGCTGGATTTTCGGTCTCTTTTATAGCTCTCCATTGTTTCTAATAAAACATGTCCTGTATTAAACTGAAGTATATCAATGCAGTTTTCATCAAATGTATTTTGAGTAACAGGACTCTTACTGTTTACGAATAAAATGTATTTAATCTCGTCAATGACTTGATTCTGTGCGTATTTTTTTCATATTAATTCAACTTCGGCGCCCCATAACTCACTACTGCTTTTGACTTTTGAGTCCAAAAAATGTATATAAGTTACACAGATATGTAAAATCTTATTTATTTTCCATGCATTAAAATTTGAGAATATATGGAGGTACGGTAGGGTTACAACTGCGCTGCCGCCATTTTGGATTGTACGAGAAAATATGGGTTACACTTAACTTAACTTCTCTTGAACCTTCATCAATCCCACAAATCTGGTTAAAACACCTGACGAATTTATGCCAACAAATTTTGTAACACGATCGCCTGTACTTCTTTGATCGTCAACTTTGTCTTTTTCTCACAGTAAGGTTTCTTTTACGCAATAGTTTAAACGAGATTCGATAAAAACATGCTTAGTTTGACACTCGCTTAACCATTTCAGAACAAGAAGATATCCGAAATAGTACACCATATGATAGATTGAGTCTATGTAAACATTCCACCAACTGGCATTTGCGTCCGTTAGCTTGCATCCAAGTAATGATCAAAATTGTCTTTAAAATTTTAATTTGATCAAAATTGTGTCTTTTGTTACGTCATTTAATGGTCAGTATGCTGAACATTCTATATTCTGACGTCATTTTCTGAGTTATTACGTCATAAAAATTATAAAGTGACGTCACAATATTTATATATTTTTCTGATCTTTCCAATGATATCAAAGTCAATGATTTCCGAAAAACGGTTCATTTTTTATTAAACAGTTGCCAGAACTTTTAAAATGCCCCTCGTATTTTACGTACTAAAATCTCAATTAGAAGATGAACGTCTTCCAATTTACAAGTTACATGAATCAAGTAAACGTTCAGAATAAAATTCGTGAAAAAAATAATTAATTCCTTTAGAATATTTTTTAAGTACAATGTGATAATAATTTCTATAGAAAAATTGAATTTTATTTGGAAACCGCGAAACATGGAATTAAGAAAATAGCACTAAAGGGCTTCAGAGGCTTTGAATTAACATTATTGCGAGCTATAGATACTAGTAATATGAGAAATTAAAGTTTGTTTTGGCAGCTTTTAATGATATTGGAAAGGAGAAAATACATTTTCGTGATTTAAACTCCAATACAGGGCTTCGGAGCAACATAATTTTTCTGAATAATACATGTTGTTTGCGAGTAGATCCTGTACGAAAAAGTAGCATACATGTAACTAAAAAAACGTATTTTTCATCACAGGAATATATACAAAACGGCGTATTGTACTGATTTTTTTAAATTGAAAATAATGATGCCACAATGAAAAATGAACTTTCAGCGCTATTTCTACTACCTTCGAAATAAACTACAATAATGATTAAAACGTACAAGGAATTATTTTATATCAATCTTCCGTCACACACACACACGCCCTCACATACACACACACAACATGGACAATCATTCTTGGATTTATGTACGAATAGCATTTTTATTGACCCTGACATTTCTGTTCTTAAGGGATCAAGGATGTCATATCAATACAGAAATCCGCATTATATTGCAAGTTCATATTTATTGTAAACTACTACAAGTTATTGTGGACATATTTCACCCATCAAATCGTGATCAAAATCAAAAGAGATATTAAAAATGAAATGAAAGTGGGTTTTTAAGGCGCTTTCGGACATATTGACTAATGCAGTAAAGAAAGGGTTAGAATAATGTTTACCTACCGATCAAAAGGTTTAAAATGACTTGCTACCACTTCCTTTGTTATCTCAGCATGTTTCTTAAGTTTTTCAAGAGCATGGATCCTTCCATGGAAGCCTTCTTTAACCTGTTTTTTTTCTGATTCAATCAGTAGATCAATGTATTGGACGTCAGTAATTGGGTCAGGTTTCAGTGCTATCTCATTTAGCCTGTTAAGACTTTTTCTTATTGTTGTTATTTTTGAAGCGACATTTGATTCGATCAGTCTGAATTCGTCTTTAATACACGAAAGGAAGGTAAGTGTCTTTTTCTTTTGTTTCTTACCTTTCATGTAAAGTTCTTTAAGTTCTTTAGAAGTAACAGTGTATGTTTCTGTGTACTGAATAAGACGATAACCATTGTTTACATGATTTTGCCAATTGCAATTCTGAGGACAAAATTTGCAAATTCCCCTATTCATTGCGGCACATGATATCTTTTCATGATCTCTAGCTATATAACATGGATAATGGCATGTAAAATGACAATGGATGCAGTTGGTTACATGCTCTCCGGGAGGAAGTATTTCCTTTCTGTCACGGATTCTTGTTGCTGTCGTTTTAAAATCCTTCCCAGCTTCTATATCAGCTTCATGTTTTCTCACAAAAACTTCATGCTGACGAATTTCTTCAAGCTTATTCAGACCAATGTCAATAGCTGGAAGCAGGGTATTTAAATTTAATTCGAGCTTCTCTCTTTCTTCCAATACCTCCTTGGAAAGATTTAAACTTTCTGATTTCATCGAAGCTAATTTTTGAAAAAAGGCCCTGTAACTTTGCGTTCCCATATTCCAAAATAATTTCCTAATCGACCCTTCTTCGTCTGTATTGCCTTCAAATAAAGCTGAGTTATTGAATGGAAAAAACCCCTTATATGGAACCCCTGCGGAATCAAGTGCCTCAATTACTGGCGGAGTTTTGCCATCAGCAAATGTTACTAGAACCAAGATATTTTCTTTTATATCATTTCCAAACACTGATAGTATTGAGTCAAATATATACCTCTGAGTTGGTGTAAGGCGGGCTAGCGGTGCTTGTGTTACAAAGCAAACTGCATTAATGCATTCAATACCGCCTTTATCGCATTTTGTAGAAAAAAACTGCTTTATTTGTGAGACGATTTTTTTTATCTCTTTCAATGCCTCGTACGTCTCCAAATCCAGGGGTGTCAATTATATTTAAATGTGTGAAGCCGATATTGACTGTTGGTGATGGTATTAAGTTGTAGCAAGTTATCCATTCTGTCTGTGACATTGTCTGTAATATATTAAGGTTTTTCAATACAGAATGATAAGATAATAGGCTTTTACAGTAAAATGTGTTGGATTTGTTTATCACCCCTCCTCCAAAAATGAAAAACACATCAAACAATAACCAATGTGAGTAAAGCAAAGTCGGAAAATATACTCTGACGCGATCTTTGAATACGTAATAGCTGTTTACGACATATGCTTTGTTTACTGAATATGTCAACTGTTGATTTCAAATAAAGATGGAAACAGCATTGGCTGAACATGAACTCACAGCATATAGGCGTAAATATTCAAAATAACGACAATTTATGGAATTGATTCGAGCGGTCACGGGTATACGAGGGCAATATGCGGACTTCGATCTGTGGCTTGAGACTATGCTGTAGCATATAGAATGATCCTGTAGCATATAAATTGATGCAGTAGCATAAAATCGTATGCACAAAAAACTTCTTCCTTAGCAACGATCTTAAGTTATTCAAGATCCTTTTAAAAGAGGATGAACGCCAGGAAAACTTTCCACACAAAACTAGTCGCCATCGTAGCGCATTGGTTATAGTGTCTGCTCTGGAGTAGCGATGTAAGGAGAAGATGCTTGCATCGCGGGTTCTAATCCAACTGTGGGGCATGGAGACCGGTTCTTCGGAAGAGACCTTATAAATGGAGGTCTCGTGGACAAAACAGCAGCTTTCCCCTGCTAAGCAGAGGCGTGTCCATATCACGGCCAGGAACACGTTAAGTTCCAAGACAGTACCGTTGTCAGAAACCTTTAAAGTTAAGCACTAAAAATGGCTCGTTGTCATGAATTTACAGGTGAGATTATGACAAAAACTGTCCGGTGTCATTACTTGAGAAGACAGGTCGTGAGCAGTTTTTCATTTTTTAAGTTAAATAATTTCAACCAATGTCTGAAATTGCAATGGGGAACAGGACTGATATCCCTTTTGGTGTTGTATGAATTTCAGCCGTTTAAACCAATTGATGCAGTCAGTATCAAGACATGTTCTAGCCTTTACAGAAAAAAATAAAACAACTTCAAACTGAAAACTTTGATTTATTACAATTTATGTCCGTTGTCATACCAAGATACGAAAATTCAGTCCGTTGTCATCGGTCCGTTGTCGCTACTTTACTGTACGTATACACTACGAAGGAGGTCGATTTCAGTTTTCTTTATGCTTTGATAAATTTCAAGCATGTCTTCAATAAATGTGTGAACTAATTAGTCATAAGAAGCTAAACGTTTGCTATTTTCTATATTTCCTATAATGTTCAGCTTTTGTTTGTCATACATAAGGGCTTCAGCCTTTTTCCTTAAGGACAGACGAGACGTTCCTTAATAGGAGATAAAATTTTCAAAGATTTTATCATTGAAGTATTGCTACTTAAACATGTTTACCCACAAAAAAGAGGTACCTTACCAGGCATTTCTGCAAGATACCAGGGGTAGTTTTCCTTATATAATCCTTTTGGGAAGAAAATTATTTTTCCTATTTCAAATGTGAAAGTGTTTGGATTTTTTAAAAACCTCTAGAAACTGGTTTAGAAATCAGAATGTTATTAAAATTTTGAATATTATTCATACATTACGAAGATATACAAGACAGATATTGAGGAACGTCTCGTCTGACCTTAAAAAACTAATTTCAAAGTGAAGGAAGAAATATGCACGCCTACATTTTGCACTTATTTTGTTCAAATTAATGGCAATTTGGCCATAAAATCGGTTTTATACAAAGAACAGTTCAATGGTCATTGATGAATTGTTTTAATACCAGCGCTTAATAGTGAATTATCCCTTTTTCCAACTGTTGAAAAAAAGGCCGGGGGAGGGGGGGGGTTGAAGATATTCTCCATTGAAAGATCACCATATTGTCCCCCGCTTGATATCTCGAGAACCCTTTGATCTTTGGCAATGAAATTTTGCAAAGCAACTCCTATGGACTAAAAAAAACACTATTGATTTTGAGATCAAAACGTCAATGGTCAAGGTCATAAATCCGCAAATTTTGTCTGTTATAACACTTTCGTTTCCGCGCGATATCTCGAGAACCCTTTGGGTTTTTGCAATGAAATTTTACATAACACTTCCTATGGCCTATGGAAGACCCCTATTGAATTTAAGGTCAACAGGTCAAAGTTCCAGGTAGTAAATTTATACATGCTGTCTGTGTGTAACCATGGTAACTATCCGAAGGTGTAACATTTAATAGATTTCTCATAGCGGCATTAATTGAATTATCCGTGATAATTTTGTTTTTGTTTTTTTTGGTTTTTTTTTTTTGGCTTATTTTTGTCTAAAAACATATCTTTGATAATATTGTTTTTTGTCGATTTTTGTCTATAAAGTATAAACATAATCCCCCCCCCCCACCTTGAAACACAAAAAGCTTTGGTTTGAATTTTAAAAAAACAGTCCATATTACCTGTAAAAAAGAATTTTTGTGTCACGGGGGGGGGGGGGGTAAAAGTATTTTTCGTTTTTCATTGAATTTAATTGTGAAAAACAAAAGTTTTACCAAATTTTTATAGTTATCCCTCTCTGTTTTCTACGGAAGCGTATTGCTGCCACTTGATAATAAAATATTGTAAGTCGTACGTACGACATAATAAGTCGTACGTACGACATAATAAGTCGTACGTACGACATAATAAGTCGTACGTACGACATAATAAGTCGTACGAACGACATAATAAGTCGTACGAACGACATAATAAGTCGTACGAACGACATAATAAGTCGTACGAACGACATAATAAGTCGTACGTACGAGATAATAAGTCGTACGAACGAGATAATAAGTCGTTCGTACGAGATAATAAGTCGTACGTACGATATACTAAGTCGTACGAACGAGATACTATGTCTTACGTACGACATAATATTATGTCGTTCGTACGACTTATTATGTCGTACGACATACAAGTCGTACGAACGAGATACTATGTCGTACGTACGACATAGTAAGTCGTACGTACGACATAATAAGTCGTACGAACGAGATAATAAGTCGTACATACGACAAAATAAGTCGTACGTACGAGATGCTAAGTCGTACGAACGAGATACTAAGTCGTACAAACGAGATACTAAGTCGTACGAACGAGATACTATGTCGTACGTACGACATACTAAGTCGTACGTACGGCATAATAAGTCGTGCGTACGACATAATAAGTCGTACGAACGAGATACTAAGTCGTACGTACGACATAATAAGTCGTACGAACGAGATACTAAGTCGTACGTACGACATAATAAGTTGTACGAACGAGATAATATGTCGTACGTACGAGATACTCAGAACGTAGCTGCAGAACTGTAGCTTTATGGTTTTGTATTTTAGTCTTTGATCATATATTAAATGCAAAAATAGGCAATCTACGGCGCAAGATTTGAACGCACTTTTGCGAACTTTCACACTTTCCTGCATTGGTCTATCCCTAATTCTAAACACATTTTTTTAATCAATATGTTTTTTTATCAACCTTCTACTACGCCCTTTATATATGTTTCTACAGGCGATAAACTCGCTTGATTTGAATTGTCTCTTGGATTGCAGAAAATTCAAATCAAGCAAGTTTATCACCTCTGCCCGATTCGAACTTGGGATTTTACATTGTTTATTTCATATTTATCTGCAAAACTGTTTATTACAATTCATAAATTATAGACTAGGAAGGATAAAGATTTTATTCAATATGATATATTTATTCTAACCGTGATCCTGCATATTTTCAAAGCCTTATTAATTTCGGGCTTAAAATGGTATGATCAAGAGTAAATGGCTATTTAGGATATCGTCCAGAAAGTCTGAGTGTTTAAATGTAGAGAGAAATTATAAATTACTTTTATACCAACAAGTTGCGAGTGGTATAATGTCTTTGGCACGTCAGTTAGTCCGTTAGTCCATTTTTTATTTCTTTATTTTTTTATAAGCATAGTTATTCTTAAATAGCTGCATAAAATTTCATGAAACTTTGTAGATAATTAGGACACAATGTATAGATATGCATATTACTAAAACAGGCACGTAGCAATATTATTGTTTAAAATTTGCATTGAAAGGCCGGTTGCCCCTTCCCACCGCTTTGTGATACAGTAAAGTGAAATAAGGGCAATGTACATGTAGTATTATATCGGGGAAAATTGTACTGAAAGAAGTTGGAACTTTAAAAAGACCCCCCCCCCCCTCCCCAAAATAATGTTTTCTTGTTAGGGCAATTTTTACTTGTCAACTTTTTCAGGTAAGTTTTTTTTCTGTGGCTGCCCCCTTTCCCCTTTCAAAAACGATGCTATGTCACTGCAAGAAATCTTAATTTCTTTATTTTTCTGAGTGAGCACTTTGTATGCGCAACCCTGCTTATATCTAAGAGGGCGAGGGGGAGGGGGGTCGTGGCCATTTTAGACAATATTTTTCTCCTTTAGAAGAAGAGCTCCATATGAAAATGATCAAATTTAACAGTTGAAATAAATCAATTTTTTTCTTATCATATTATAGTTTACGGCTTATTTATTTGATAAAGAAATATTTCATGTATACAATGTATATATTAATTTTAGGGTGGCAACTTTGCTTAAAGTCATTTAAAATCTAAATAGCATGCTTTCTGTTACGGCCCCCAGGTCTTCAAGCTGATCATAAACGTAAAACCTGATAGAAAAATGTTATCTTCGCTTAATAGATAAATAATCTTCTTAAAACCAAATCTAGAAGAAATTCTGTCCCTCACATCATTTACTTCTTCTACGATTTCATTTTGATTTATTCGTTTGGAAACTTTTCCGAGATTAAATGTATTAGATTATTCACGCATTTATTATTTTTTTTTCGGGGGGGGGGGGGGGGGGGTATACTATAGGATCAACCGCATGTCATTCATGTTATGTGTTTTTTCTTCTTTCTTGGGGGGCGCGGGGGGGTGCGTTTGTGTGTGACTCCTTCATCGTGAGGAAGAATGAATAATTCTTGTCCTCAAACAATGAATGCTTACACTGTGGAATAATTTTTAGAGAATAATATTTCTGGTCTACATTCTCATAAATGTCGTTTATCTCTAAAGAAAAAGAAATCATTTATAGAGGAAAATGAAGTGAAATATACAAGTCTGTTTTTATAGAAGTAAACGTGTGCCACCAGGTGATTCGAACCAGGCCACAGTAAAAATGTTGAATGTCAGTCTCAAAACATCCGAGCTTTTCTAATTAAAAGGACATTAAACATAAATATAAACCATATATATAATTAAAGAAATATTTTTCATTTTCGGAATTTTTGTACTTTTCACCCACATCGGTACCCCCTGAAAATCTTAATTTATAATATTCTTTCGATAAATACGTATCAAATTATCAGATACTTTGAAAGGTGGACGGGGGCTGCTTTGGATTGGACTTCTAAGTCACCATGTAAAATTGACTTTTTTAAACTGTTAAAATAGATTGAAGTTACATATATATATGAAATTTAGGTTCTTCCGTTTCAGTAATCAAAAGCACAACTATTGGCACGCCCGTCTATTCATGATATTATATGGAAGACCGAATAACTACATATTATATCGTATAAGTAACATAAACACATGACTACTAGGGGTTAATGTTATCTCGTTCGACTTAGTATCTCGTACGAACGACTTAGTATCTCGTTCGTACGACATAGTATCTCGTACGTACGACTTAGTATCTCGTACGTACGACTTAGTATCTCGTTCGTACGACTTAGTATCTCGTAAGTACGACTTAGTATCTCGTTCGTACGACTTATTATCTCGTACGTACGACTTATTATGTCGTACGTACGACAAAGTATCTCGTTCGTACGACTTATTATCTCGTACGTACGACTTATTATGTACGTACGACTTAGTATCTCGTTCGTACGACTTAGTATGTCGTACGTACGACGTATTATGTCGTACGTACGACATAGTATCTCGTTCGTACGACTTAGTATCTCGTACGTACGACTTATTATGTCGTACGTACGACATTATGTCGTACGTACGACTTATTATCTCGTTCGTACGACTTATTATGTCGTACGTACGACTTAATATTATGTCGTACGTACGACTTATTATGTCGTTCGTACGACTTATTATGTCGTTCGTACGACTTATTATGTCGTACGTACGACTTAGTATGTCGTACGTACGACATAGTATCTCGTTCGTACGACTTACTATGTCGTATACGACTTATTATGTCGTACGTACGACTTACAATATTTTTTTTTCAAGTGGCAGCAATACGCTTCCGTAGTTTTCCTAAATAAGCATTATTTATATTTATAAATTTATATGATTATCTGTAAAAAAATATATATATATTAAAAATCCTTCGAATATGTTTACTTTTGAAAATTAACTTGACGATAGGCGGAAAAACAATATGTATTCAAATATTATATTATATCATTCTATTATTATCTATTATATTATATTAATCTTTGAGGAAATATTCCAAGATTTTATGCAAACGTAAATTTAAGAGCTATATACTCAAAGTAAAAGGTTCCAGTCATTGGTTCATATTTATCTTCCTTTTGAATAAATTTCTTTGCCTATTCAAAAAAACCTTTTAGGAGTGAGCATCCTCTGTCTACCGTTTACACCCACTGTGTGCTCCTTGTCTTTATCGGGAAATACGAGAATACCGTGAAAAATCCGTCGATGAGTAAAGAATGGCCTAACAATTACTATGAAAAATGTCAGTCAGCATTTGACTCCATGATAAATTGTATTTGCTGACAAGATCATTGCTTCGACCAAGGAACTTTCGAAATTATGACTTTTATAAAACAAGACTTTTGATATTCTTGTTTCAGCAACTTGTTTGTCAATAATTTAATACGTATTAAAAACTGTATTTTAAAGTACGTGTAGATCGAACATTTTATTTTTGTGTTACTGATAATATTTCAGGAATTGTTATACATTTGCACTCTGGTATGAGAATGAATTGACTAAAAAACATCACAGAATGGTTAGAACGTTGGCGTATATACACTACTCCTAAGACGACCCCCCCCCCCCCCCCCAACCATTCAAAATTTTCTGCAATATGCTAAAACTCTTTCTTAAGAGTACATATACATTTGATCATTTTTGTTATATACGTATTTATTGATCAGTCTGACTAAAACCGGCACTTACTTTTTCACTTCTAACAAAGTGAAATAGTAGGGACAGGCTTTAGTCAGACTGTTTAATTGATAAACATATATGTTAAGAAAAAGACACCGGACTAGAAAAACTTAACATGTACTGACAACGGGCGTTTTGCATATAAATTGCGATTTCTTAAAGCCTGTTATCAAGAATTGGCTGTCAGTTGCCCAACACATGTAAAATTAAGTTTTTCTTCATAATTCAAAATAAAAGGACCATTTTGATAAATTTTACATAAGAAAATATTAAATTTTCAGGCTGACGATCATGACTTCATGGGCATATGATTGCCAACGCAAACTCCTCTTTTATTACTTCATTTTAACGGCTGAAATTTATACAACGCCAAAAGGGGTATCATTCCTGTTCCCCATTGCAATTTCAAACATTGGTTGAAATTATTTAACTTAAAAAATGGAAAACTGCTCACGACCTGTCTTCTCAAGTAATGACACCGGACAGTTTTGGTCATAACCTTACCTGTATTTTCATGACAACGAGCCATTTTCAGTGCTTAACTTTAAACGTTTCTGACAACGGTACTGTCTTGGAACTTAACGTGGTCCTGGCCGTGCATATATGTAAAAAAAATTAGAAGGAAATTAAGCAACAAACAAATTTGAACAAATCCATGGATGCATATAAACATAATTGACAACAAATATCGAGTGCATTCAGCGGTCACGATAGCCTAGTGTCAGGGCGTTCGCTTCGTGATCGGGAGGACCGGGTCTAGATTTGAAGCCCTTCACCGGTAAACGGTGACGTCTCAATATGAGTGAAAATTCTCGAGTGGGACGTTAAGCAATATACAATCAACCAATCGAGTGCAATCAATTGCGAGGAAAGAAAAAGTAGGTGTTATAAAGTGCTCAATGTATGGGAAATAAAATTTTTGAATTTTCTTACAAAAATTTCTTTTTACTCCAATTGAAAATGAATCATACTAGAAATGAAGCCGGTAAACGGATTAAAAGTATAATTTCTTTTGAGTAGCATTTTCTGACGTTACGTCAAAGGATGATTTCCTATTATAAATTTTGGAGAAATATTCATAGGAATATAAAATAGAGTTGGGTATTGCGAAGGAAATCCATATTGCGATATATTGCAATATTTTACTTTGAATATTGCAATATATTGCAATATATTGTAGATTAATTATCATTGATAAATTTGAGCAGAATGTTTGAAATGCTGTCAAGTTCAAAGACTATTTGAATTTATCTTTAAGTTTAAAAGCGGGAGGAGGGATAAGACATTGATTGCACACCATATTAACACTTTACTTTGGATCAAATTCCAGGTAAAATAGTAAAACAAGATGAACTCTCTTGGAGAATTTTCACACTGAAATAATTTTTTTTACAGATTATATAATCTTTTTTCATTGAATTCTTTTTTTTTTTTTGGGGGGGGGGGGGGGGTAATGAAGTAGCATAAAATGTTATTTAAGGTTAAAACAATATACATATTAGGCCTATATGAAAATAATTTTATTGTGGTTACAAAATAAAATTTCAAAAATCAGAAAGAAATTGTGACCTGTTTTCGTGCGTTTTGGTAATTTAGTCAAACCCGACCTAATTTCACATCAAGACGTACAATCAGGAAATGGCCTGTTTTAATATATAAGTAGTATAAGGGGTCTGGATGGGGGGTTCAACTGAGTGCACTTTTGGGGCTGAGGGGGATAGGCGGGTCAAGGGAGTGCAGCCCCTGGGGGGGGGGATAGGTGGGTCAAGGGAGTGCAGCCCCTGGGGGGGATAGGTGGGTCAAGAGAGTGCAGCCCCT
>NW_026931284.1:0-44659 GCF_032062105.1 Saccostrea cuccullata | reverse complement strand
TCACATTTGTTGGATTTCGTAACATGTAGTCCGCGGAAGTTATGCTAGTGTTGAAGAGTTCCGATTTTGAGGGGAGATAACTCACTTTTGAAAATGGGGAATATTTAATATTTAACTATATTCATTCTTCATTTAAGTAAACCATTTGTTATTATCTCTTATTCTTTCTTCATGAAATACTTTAAATATACATTTGTTTGTATTTTTACGTCTAAGCCAATGTTTTAAAAGTTGATATTTTCTTGAAAGATACAGATGTAATCTGCCTCATTCAAATAACACCATATTGTTTTGAGGTACATAATTTCACACCTAAGACACTAAGTAACTATGAATTTTAAACATCTTTAGTCTTGTGAAAACTAGGGCTGGGACAATATATCGAGATATCGATATATCGTGATATCTGTGAGGACGATACGCATATCGTTACATATGAAGAAATATCAAAACATCGCCCAAAAAACTGACTTCTGTCTTTCTTTGTTTAATTAGCATTTCGGGTTAGATATATGAAATAAATAAGCTAAATATAAATATAGATATGAAATAAATAACAAATGACACCACTTGAGTAAAAGATTTTTTTTGGTCAACATATAAACAACTATTTTGAATAAATTCTTCTTATTTGCAAAGAAATAATTTGTTTATTTCAATGCAAAAAAGATTTTTTTAGCAATTAAACATATCGTGAAACATATCATATTGTGGCTCAAATATCGTGATATGTATCGATATAGAAAAAGTTGTATGTCCAGCCCTAACGAAAACCCCATATTGTAGCCCGTATGTCAAAAAACACTTTTTACATAAGTATTTAAAACTGTATATTTTTAATATTACGGATATTATTATTATTTATATTTGAATTTAATGCACAAATTGCTTTTACACCTTGATCTACAACATATGCCTCTGAGTGAAATTAAATTTCCCATTGTAATTGAACTCAAAAGATGAACAATTGTTCCTTTTAATATGTACATATAATTCAAAATTATTAACAAATGGAGGATTAATATTGGTATTATGGGCTCACCTTGTAGTAGAACAATTCTATTTTCAATAAGATCAGACAATACACCATTTTACATATTACATGTACTTGATGTTTTAACAATGATAGGCCTAGATAGTGCTTTTATAAGTTATAATAGTTTTCATTCCATGCCCTGTTTTATAAACATGACCCAAGTGCTGCTCTTATCTATAAGATTAATGCTTTTTTATCACTTACATGTATAAAACCGGCAGTATAGTCTTCCACCTCTACGACTTAATTGTCTGGTAATCATTGCATGTGAAACAAATATGGCAACAGTTGTTGAGAAACCCGATTTTTTGTATTGAAATAAATTGTCATCATATGTCATATATTGTTTCTGATATTTATCTTCATAATTTTAATACCCAGGTAATCTGTTTTATTGAATCAAAGAATGGTGATTTTCTACGGATTTACACTTATTAAATTAATGTTCATGAGGAGAGTAGCATATAAGAAACCCTTGGTTAGCAAATTTGATTTATAAAGTATCTTTTTTTATTTTCAATATATTTTGATTGACACATTAATTGGATTCCAAAACTTTATAAGAATCCTAACAAAAAAATAGATTGCAGGTTCCAATAAATGTAAAACCAAGCCTCTATCTTTACTCCCCACTACATTTGTAAGAAACTTTAAGAATACTGCGCAACAATATATTCAAGATTGGTGTTAAGCAGATATGGAGAGTAAAAAATTTCAAGAACGTTTGGACAATTTGAAATCATAAGATTCTACCAAATTCAAAAGCTAAGGTTTTGCCACTCTCTTAATTTAAATGGTTAAAAATAAAAAATCTGCATTTATTTTCATTTATGATAATAAATTATTTTTCCAAATATCGCAAGAAATGAATAAAGGATATGGAGATAACGAAATGTATTCAATCTCAAAGTCCATAAAACAATACAAAATAAGAACAGAGCAAACATGGGCCCCCGAAACATCAGAGGTTGGATCAGGATCAGCATCCACTGCAGATCAGTCACACCTGTGTATAGCTCGCCACATCATTTAAGACGGTATGCATAAATAAACAGAGGTGTATGTTAACGTGAAAAATACCGTATTTTTAAATAATAGTATTGTAAATATTAAGCTGGTTCAAATGCATAATTTTGATGTAAAGAGTTCCAAAATACTTATGAGATAATTTTGAAATGAGAATATCAGGATTTTTTTAATTAGGAGTATAATAAATATCTGAAAGAAGATATCTGAGAAGTAGTTATTGCCTTTGTCACATTTTTTAAAAGATTAGAATATTTGACAAAATAGTAAAAATATACATTATTTTTTAAAAATTCTATTACTTGACAATATTTTCATAACACCTATTGAAAAACATTCTTCAAAAAAAAAAAAATTGGATCTTTTGGGTATGAATTTAAATTAACAACAGTTTTCGAAAAAAAAAATTATGAAATCATAGGCGGATAGAAATACCTTAAAAACGTATACGACTTTTTAACTCTATACACAACCATTTCCCACCATAAATTTTAGTGCAAGCTATTTCACCGTATACAACGGGTAACGCGGGGGAGTCGCTAAAAAGTATGGGGGAGTCGTTTTCAACGTATGGGGGAGAGATTTCACCGCTTCGGAGTCAGAGGAGATGTGGGTCACGTCTTTTTCTGGTATATATAAGATGTATTTACAAAAAACAAATATCCCACGGAAGATGGCAATAGTTAAGCTTTATCGTGGTCATTTGTCCGGTTTATTTACGTTAGTTTTCTCAAACACTTCGAAACTATTTGACAGTTTTCGTATTTACGTTGATCGGGTGGTAAAAACATGCATGATTTGCACAATTTACGGCTTGCGTAGGGATTTTCACATTTAAAACAGTAAGAGAAAACGTTTATCTTTTAAATGCAACAACTTAAACTTAACTAGACTTTATAAAAATTGATAATTGAAACATTTTCTCTTCAGACAGTAACGGTTACGTAGGGGGGAGTCGTTAATGGGAAAGCACATCGCAGGGGGAGTCGCAAAATAAAGTCAAATGCATATACTTAAATTGGTGTTGTTTTCATCTCTTTTATACTGCCAATACCTTTTTATGTATTCGTAGATATCTATAAATCTATGTTTGGTTATTTACTTCAAAATCTGAAGCTAAGAAAAGAGATTTTTTGTGGCTTTATCAGTTCCAGAAAACAATCAGCAATTTAGATTACATGAACAATTGGATTATATGTCATCGGAGCACATGTGCTTGGGGACAGGCCCCCTCAGTATGTAATGTTCGTCCATTTATATCGCAAAAATTTAATTACGAGTTCACGAACCCTCACTTCCAATATGAAAGACTCTCCATAAAAAAGAACAACCCATAATAATTTGAAAAATTTCTAAATAATATCAAACATTTTTATTATTATTATTATTGCAAAATGCTTAAATTAAAGTAAATATTATTTGCTAATGTGTTTATACAATTTGGCTGTCAAACTGTTGTAACCTCCTTTCACCAACCCATTTTTTATTTTGCTTGTCAAAATTTTTCAGGTGAGTTGTCTGTAATTTTTGTTTGTTACACTTTTAAAAATTGTTACATAAATTTACACTAAAAAAAATAACATTTCTACTGTTTTCATAAGTCAAATATCAAATAAATAGCTGTTTGACCGTGGAGCGAGATGTTGGACCTTTTGATGAGATATTGCACCGTTTACGTCAAAGTGTGGCGGGGTCAGCTGTCACAACTTTACGAAATTGACAGTTTTTTTAATGCAGTGAGGGTTAACAAAAATTTCATCATGATAATATCATAATAAACCGTAAAATATATTTCAAAACAGTTATCAAATGTGTTCTCTACATCTGGCAAAACGTGTTTTGTCGACCCCTTGAACAAAACTATTTGCCTTCGGCCTAATCGTCTTGTGCAAGCAGTTTGGTTCTTGGGTTCGACAAAACGCATGTTGCCATCGAACCATGTCTATGAATGTACGAGTATAATGCTGGTCGCCTCAGACTGATTCTGGTACAACAACCCGCCATGCTATGTGTTCACGAAACTGCGAAAGGAGAAGGTAAGGGGGGTAATATGTTGCTGAGGAACTGTATATAGATGGGGCAAGGTAAGGGAGGGTATCATGATAACGAAATGTTTACATTGAAGAAATATTTTTGTATTTCTTCTTTTTCGAAGTTTTTGGTAAATCAATTTTACATTGTCATTGAAACTTCTCATTTTATTTATCATAGACATACATTTCCAGCGTTTTAGGTAATATGCAATCCAGTTCCTTCTTCAGCATTCATTCTGTACATTTACCTATGTGTATTAACCTCAGATTATCCAAAATATTCTCAATTAACATTATGATACTAATTCGTTTGTGTCTGAAGATGTGTTACTATATATGATGAATAAATAATAAATTATGAGCCTAATTGTAACAATATACCAGTTAAATTTAACCCCCTTTCCAAAGAAAACGTCTAGGGGCGTGAAGACGCGTCAGAGATCTGAGTTTTTCTAATTTAAAATCAAAGTACTGAAAGCACTCATGGGAGTTGAACGTGGTGTTAAATAAAATCTTTGATCGGGAGGTTAAGTGAGTGAACAATATTATTATTTCAAATAAAGACAACAGTTTAAGATTTTTTGAGTTGCAAAAATCTTGAGAAAGACATTCAGATTAATCGGGATTTCTGTCTATCTGTTTGTTACGCTTTAGGTATACCCATCTGTTATCCGCAATTCCTCTTACACCACTGAACGAAATTTCATAGAATCTTTATTACATATTGCCGTTGTGTACCTTCTATTATTTTTTCATCCTACACATATTTTGAGTTTCCCATTGCAAAACATGGACACTGGCATTATATTCATATTAGAGGCGGCTGATCATTTATCATGTTAATATAATTCACTGCTCACAGTCTTCAAATTTGTAAGATATTTTTCCTTGGAACCTTTACCCGTGTGTTATGAAAATTTCAGTTTTGCAGGAATAATATCAATGTTGATAAAACGTGGATTTAACACAGCATCCTTTAATTTTATGAGCTAACAGGTATGTTATATAAATGTATTTCAATTACACGAACATTATACATGGAGTACGTCAGAACTTAATCTTTTTTAATATTGTGAAGAAAAAAAGCAATACCAAATTTAAACAAATATTTAATGAACAAACATAAAAACAGTGGTATATGTGAGAGTTTGTGTGCGTACGAGTTTTCCGGTATGTAAATGAGGTTTTCCTTTTATTAAAAAAAAACTTCATTTTGCTGTTTTTACGAAATGACTTTACGAAAACAACAGTGCCCGTTTTTTTGGTTTTAACATTTATAACAGAGTACTAGATTTACCGCTTTTGGCAGGTGATACTGCTGATTTAGTAAAAAATACGCATGTTTCCTAAATTTTTTATGCATTAATGAATTCACTTAAACCAAGAAAATGTTCATGAAAAGTTTGAATAAATTTTGTGCACCGGTAAAAAAGAAATTGGTAAAAATCTGGGACCGTCGGGCGTCGAGAAAGCTAGATTTACCGCTTTACATCAGTATGTAGAGTTGTCGATCGTATTTTTTTCGGTGTATGACGCCACACAAAAAATGAGTTCCATAACGAAAAACTTTTGAGGTTCTTTATAATTTAGTTTTACTTTGAACGAAATTTAATATTCAAATTAAGATTAATTTATCATTATTACATTTACTTACATTTCAAATTATGAAAATTAGATCAATTCAGGAGAAAATGACATGAACTATTTGTGGCGGATGTTTGATTTTTTTATGGAGAGGTTTTCATATTGGAAGTGTGGGTTCTGAATTCGTGAATTGATTTTTTGTGATATACATGTACGAACATTATACATACTGAGGGGGTGGGGGGGGGGCTGTACCAAGCACATGTGCTCCGATGATATATAATCCAATTGTTCATGTAATCTAAATTGCTGATTGTTTTCTGGAACTGATAAAGCCACGAAAAAATCTCTTTTCTTAGCTTCAGATTATAAAGTAAATAACCAAACATAGATTTATAGATATCTACGAATTCAATACATAACACGCTAATTCAGAGAATTCGTGTCCCCGCTCAGGGAAAAAGTCGGCTCCCCCTGACTGAATTTGTAGAATTCTAAATGTATACATGTATAGTGAAGCAAATAAAAAACATGTATGTCAATATGCATATAAAGATTTGATTGCTTATTCTTCATTATGTGTATAGAAAATTTTTTTATATGGAATTTTTATCATACTGTAATGATGATTTTATAACCTCATAAATTTTTCATTTCACATGCTGAATACTATCATTTAATTAAAAAAAAGGGATTAAAAAAAAAAAAGAACGGTTCGACCGAGATTCGATCCCCGCGACCTCTCACACAAGAAGCGAGAGAGACATAACCACTAGACCACGGAATCGCTGTGTTTGCGTGAAGTATATGCAGAAGTGAAGTCATTCATGTTTTCATGTTCGGTATTCTCAAAATTTTACACAATCCATGGTGTTTGATTTATTTAGCCTTTATTAAACAGTTCTAATAGATGTAATAAGAACATAAAGTGAGCCGAGAACCTCCCAGATAGCAAGACATAGTTGGGCCAACGTTGGCCCAATTTTTTTTCCAACGTTGGCCCACTGTTGGTAACCTTACGTTGGCCCACGGTAATTTTGCTCATCGGCCCAACGTTGGTCCAACATGTTGGCATATTGTTGGGCCAACGTAGGTATAATTGTATGCCAACTAAAAGCCAACCTTAACAACTGTTTGGTTAGGTTGGCCCAACGTTGGCCCTATGTTGAAATGTCAGATGACATATTGTTGGGCCAATGTAGTTATTAGTGTATGCCAACTAACAGCCAACCTTAACAACTGTTTGGTTAGGTTGGCCCAACGTTGGCCCTATGTTAAAATGTCAGATGGCATATTGTTGGGCCAATGTAGTTTTCAGTGTATGCCAACTAACAGCCAACCTTAACAACTGGTTGGTTAGGTTGGCCCAATAATGACCCTTTTTTTACAATGTCAGATGGCAAATTGTTGGGCCAACGTAGTTTTTACATAAAAACATTTGCAATTCTTTAAGTGATTCTTTTACATTATCCTATTTTATGACTGTTTAAAATAATTAATACACAATTCAATCTGCATTCATAATGCATACATGGACATGTTCAATGAAAACATTACTAATGATTCACTCTGATAATATTTTATATACATCAATTCAATCATAATTTACAAAATAAATTTCAAAATAGACAATAGAGGTAAATTATAAAAAATTATCAATTAAAAGTTTTTAATCAGGGCTCACTTCCTTTATTATAGTCCTTTTGTTGTATTCCCGCTCTTTTTCCGTCCCTCCGTCCCCTCCCGTTTTCTTTAGCTTGATCTTTGTCACACGGACTCATACTTTATACACTTCTTTATGCATGGTCTTCGATTTCATTGTTATTTACATGTACCGCCACAACATTTGTTTTCCTTGCAGTCTCTGACTGAATTTCTTTGTTACAATCGTGTCTGTAATAGACAATTAAGAATTAGATAGATAGAAACAACTTAAAAGATGTTATTTAACCTTAACTTACACTGCTTGTTTGCAAAAACATGACAAGAATGAATTCCGAGTCACTTTTAACACTTTACCTGAATAAATAAGAATAAATATACTTACATCGCTTCTAAATGCAGCTGTATAGCAAGTGTATAATCCACAAATTTAAATTTCACTTCTTCTTGCTTGTCCTGCATTATCACCACCTGTGAGCAATTGAATCTGACAGCTCACCCCACAGTTTGGTCACGTGATAGCGAACGCTTAACTTTTGTTTCAATTTAATTATAAAGCCGTGTCATTTTGATTTATGTATATGTAGGCTTCATTCACATCCTGTTCCTGAGAACGTATTTAATCTCTAAATTCTCATGAATACACCGCTCATAAAAAAAATCATAATTTCAAGGGTTTTATTTCAAATAAATAATCATGCATGTGCACAATTCAAAAAATATAATAAAACACTCTTTGGTGCTGTGATCACTTAAGTTAAAATTTAAAAATATTGAATATATCAGATCTAAACAAAAACAGTCATCCAACAAACATCGCAGTGGGCCAACGTTGGGCCAACATTCTACTACCAACTTTAAAAGACACTTTCTTTAAGGGTGTATTACAAACATCGGGCCAACGTTGGGCCAACATACTACTACCAACTTTAAAGGACACTTTCTTTAAGGGTGTATTACAAACATCGGGCCAACGTTGGGCCAACATACTACTACCAACTTTAAAAGACACTTTCTTTTAGGGTGTATTTCAAACATCGGGCCAACGTTGGGCCAACATACTACTACCAACTTTAAAGGACACTTTCTTTAAGGGTGTATTACAAACATCGGGCCAACGTTGGGCCAACATACTACTACCAACTTTAAAAGACACTTTCTTTTAGGGTGTATTTCAAACATCGGGCCAACGTTGGGCCAACATACTACTACCAACTTTAAAGGACACTTTCTTTAAGGGTGTATTACAAACATCGGGCCAACGGTGGGCCAACATACTACAACCAACTTTAAAAGACACTTTCTTTTAGGGTGTATTTCAAACATCGGGCCAACGTTGGGCCAACATACTACTACCAACTTTAAAGGACACTTTCTTTAAGGGTGAATTACAAACATCGGGCCAACGTTGGACCAACATCAACATCCCTCCTCCCTTGGGAAGTAAAGTGAATGGAAGTTGCTAACGTTGGACCAACGTTGGGCCAACATAGGAATTCTGTCATGGTCGAGAAAGTTGGCATGGTGACATTGGTCCAACGTTGGCCCAACGTCGTTCCCCCAACACCAACCGTACAGCCTTTTGCCAATGTTGGCCCAACATAGTCTTGCTATCTGGGCTGTTTTATACGCAAAAACTCTCCTCCTGCCCCTGCGCTAAAAATAGCGACATGTAATTCTATAAATACTAATAAAACAATCGGGGCTGGGCACTTTGAGAGGGACGAGAGTCGTCCTAGGGAGTTTTGATATAAAATTACATTGCATAAGCTCAAAATCTTCTTGAAATATGGCCCGAAAATAATAGTATTACACACAGGCAGAATGTATAAATTTACGACCTTGAACTTTGACCCTTTGACCTCAATATCAATAGGGGTCTTCATTAGGCCACAGGGAGTTGTTATATAAAATTTCATTGCAATAGCTCAAATGGTTCTAGAGATATCGTGTGGAAACGAAAGTGTTTTAACAGACAGAATTTGCTTATTTATGACCTTGACCTTGACCTTTGACCTTTTGACCTCAAAATCAATAGGGGTCTTCTTTAGTCCATAGGGAGTTGCTATGCTAAATTTCATTGCAAAAGCTCGAAAGCGTTACAGACAGACAGAAAGACGGAAGGACGGATGGACAGACAGACGACAAGCACGGCAAACCCAAATTAATATCCCCACTTTTCAAGCGGGGGACAAAAAGGTATTGGCAGTATAAAAGAGATGAAAACAACACCAATTTAAGTATATGCATTTGACTTTATTTTGCGACTCCCCCTGCGATGTGCTTTCCCATTAACGACTCCCCCCTACGTAACCGTTACTGTCTGAAGAGAAAATGTCTTAATTATCAATTTTTATAAAGTCTAGTTAAGTTTAAGTTGCTGCATTTAAAAGATAAACGTTTTCTCTTACTGTTTTAAATGTGAGAATCCCTACGCAAGCCGTAAATTGTGCAAATCATGCATGTTTTTACCACCCGATCAACGTAAATATGAAAACTGTCAAATAGTTTCGAAGTGTTTGAGAAAACTAGACGTATATGATAGCCGGACAAATGACCACGATAAAGCTTAGCTATTGCCATCTTCCGTGCGATATTTGTTTTTTGTAAATACATCTTATATATACCGAAAAAGACGTGACCCACATCTCCTCCGACTCCGAAGCGGTGAAAATCTACTCCCCCATACGTTGAAAACGACTCCCCCATACTTTTTAGCGACTCCCCCGCGTTACCCGTTGTATACGGTGTATTTGATATCATTGACAACTGCTTTTTCAATAAAGATGGAACTCTTGAGGATGAATTCTTCTGATCATTTTACCCCAAGTGGGTCGTCGTTCTTAAACATGTCGCAAAATTCAAACTGATAACAATTTACAAACAAGGTTTTAAAGTTTTAATGATTTACATGTATAACTATATTTATTTTTGAATAAAAAATCTATCTATGTTGATTAGTGCATGACCAAGACGTGTGCAAAATTACGATATTTACGACATAGGCCTTAGAAAGTCGACAAGTGAAATCGACATGATCGAGAGGGGAAAAAACGGGATCGCCCATTTCAAAGCTATAGGAATGCCGAATGACACACCGTTAAAAGTATT
Organism: Saccostrea cuccullata; assembly: GCF_032062105.1. Taxonomy (NCBI): domain Eukaryota; kingdom Metazoa; phylum Mollusca; class Bivalvia; order Ostreida; family Ostreidae; genus Saccostrea; species Saccostrea cuccullata. Next base: position 34,207 of record NW_026931284.1, on the reverse strand, counting down.
CTCGATAAAAGAGTCGACAGAAATTTGAAAACATTTTAAAAATCGCCGATATCACAATCAGGCCATGTACATTCTCGAAAGCGGCGCCCCAAACATGCCAGCCTAGAGCGCCGAAGTGTGCTGACGTCACGTTCCAGTAGCAGTGGAAAAGCGAAAATGTAGATTTCCAGTGCTTTCAAACTTATTGAAAATAGCACTGTTTATGCATTATAGAAACAAAAGTTTTTAAGTACCTGGTATACTGGCACATCGCAAACTGAAACATTGCATAAACATGTCCCATACATACATGTAACGGCCAAAATGCTCACCTGGGCTAATTGGGAATAAATTGATGATATGTTGATCTCATAAAATTATACAATTATAGCTATATTTTAAGGTAAATGCGATGATTCAGAATCTAAAGGAGTAAACGATTTATCGAGCCTAAAGGGTTAGGTAAACATTGTTTTTCGATGATGGAAATCATCGTACTGACAGAAAAACTCAGCAGTATTGTATATTTTTATATCATTATGTCGTTACCCCGATTATCCTGGATTTCTTTATAGGTTTAACTACCGTTGAGGACGGCGAAATACTAAGTTTATTGGTTTTTTCCAGTTTATCCAACTATTTTTATCGAACTATTACAGCACAAAACAATCTTTGTTAAAGGAAGTAACGTATTTCAAACTTACATTTGAGATAATATCATTGATTTCTCATACAAACTTCATTGTTCCGTTATTTTTTTAGTTTATAAATATTAAAAAATTGAAATAAATTTAAATAAAATGTAAAAGCAAGTGTGAGTTTTTTAAATGTAAGAACCAAGACAAATAAAATGATTTAACATTTAGACTTTATCAGTTTTCTCACATATATAAATAGAGTTACTTAGAAAAAATGGCTGTGTACAGTCATAAAAATGCATAATTTGATATGATTAACCAAGAAATCTGTAGAAACGTTTTGCAATTAACGGAATAACAGTTCAAATATATACACCTGAAGACAGATGATAAATCCAGAAAGCGCTTGTGTTAAATGAAATTTGAAAACTGCATTTTCTTTTTCTTTTATAATTATTTTAATCTGTGAACTATATATATATTTAAAATACTATTATAAACAAGCTGTGTTTGTGAAACACTATGCGCCCGGCGTAACCAAAATTAAAAAAAGTTTTTTTTTTTGCATATAGGTGACAGTCAAGGTCACAAGGCCATTGAACTTTAAATTCTTTGAAAGAACTCGATGTGTGTATTATGCATAATAAATATAAAGTTTATATCTTTCATGGTTCAAAAGTTATGGTAAAGGTTAAAGTTTGTAGAAAAAAGCTATTTTTAACATATAGGTCACAGTCAAGGTCATTGACCCTGGTGTCATTTGAAAGAGCTTTATTAGTGGAGTATGCATACCAAGTATGGAGTTTCTATCTTTCATGGTTAAAAAGTTATGTCGAAGGTTAAAGTTTGTAGACAGACAAACAGATAGACAGGGCAAAAACAATATACGTCCCGGACCTATCGATTCGGGCACATAAAAAAATCATTTTTAGACTGGATGCACAGGAGGAGGGGGGGCTGCTGGTACTTCTTTAGCTACAGGATCATCCAGTAGTTTTACATCAGATACTTTGCTAATTGTCTTTATATCAAAACCTCCACATGTACGGTGACCTGTATCTTCCTGATGAAGTTGACGAGAAGGAATGGGTAAGACAATCGACATCATCTTTAATATAAAAAAAAACTTTAAAACGAAAAATCAACACTAAAGATGTATTATATACAAGTGTTGTTGTCAAAGTAGTTTTAAGATGTTAAATTAATCTGCTCTCTGATTCGAAATGTAACATTTTTATGATTTTTATGGTTTAATTTAATTAAATTTGGTTTAGTTTATACTACTCAGCAACAAAATGGTCGCTGATGCCTTTGACCTCTAGTTTTATGTAAACAATACTAAAGAGGTGGGTAGCATGACGAAGGGTTGTCCCCTTCTGCAACACCCGAATTAATTCCCATTCTTGATGTTTCTCTCGATGAAAGTTTATCGAATATTATGAGTGAATTGAAACGAAATTTGTCTGCACTTTCTACCATCGGCTCATACATTCAACTTGTCGTTGGCTCGGATATATTTTCCATTTGTATGCTTATGTCTGAGTTTTGAGATAAATATTTACCAAATCAATGTAGAACATTACTTAATTTGAAAAAAAAAATCTTGAAAATATTTCGTTTTATGCGTTATGTCAAAATTCCTGGATGATAGTCCATTGCAGAGGTGTCTGAGAGAGAAGAGCGAACGACAACTCTACATAGGAGATTGTCCCGTCTGCAGAAATTTCAGAAATTATTTCGTATAAACTGAAGTCCAAGTCAAAAGTGAACCCAAATTTATTGATTTGAAATTTAACAATGTTGAAACTTTTAAAACACTCTCTGTCTGTCTCTCTGCTCGTCTGTTTAAAAAGATTTTTAAAAGTATGTCTGACATACTTTTTAAATCATTTATCTCTGGCCATAACTTTTGAATGTTTTGCACCATGGCTTGCATGCTTTACATATATGTATTCTTTGTGTAACTTAAGAACGGTTTGGACCATACATGCCATATATATAGTCTATATCTCTCACGGTTCAAAAGTTATGGCAAAGATTATAGTTGACAACAGACAGACAAACAGATACACAGACAAACATATAGCTAAACAGACAAGGATAAAAAGAATATACCTCTCGAATCGATAGGTGCATAAAAATGACTGAGTCGTTTCCAGTATTGCGACCAACGGGAAGTAATTCTTGTTAAATTCAGGCCTATCGAAAACTACCTCAAATGTCCAGTTTTTTGTTTTTTGTTTTTTTTTTTTTTTTAAGAAAAGCGAGGGGATTTTTTACAATTAATTGCGAAAATGATCAAGGATCGTATGATTTGGAATTTCTAAAGAAACCACAATCGATATATCTACAGTCTACTAGTATTTGAAAGTGGATACGTATAGAAAGAATGAGTGCACTTAAGCTATGAGAGTTGGAACCTTTTCGGCTACCCATTTTAAGCTTAACATTACAATATATCGTTAAATTAATCTATGATTAATGTGCAAGCACATGCTTTTGATATTTATTTCTAGAATTTTTTGTCATACATATTTCTATAATTACAGAAAATGTAATTGAAAAGAACATGTAAAAGCCTTAAATTCCGGAAATTTGAACGGGACCACTTTCGAGTCTAAGGTATCCGCAAATAGGCGGAGTCATTTAAACAACATGGTTGTGGAATGTAAACATGAGCACATACAATGTATGATTTTTTTCGCACTACGAATTTAAATGGAGAAGAGAGAGATCTTGTTGATTTTATGGTGCACAATTATCAATAATAATAATAATAATATATATATATAAGCAGAAAACAGGCAAATTATTTTATATCCTTCCACATTTAAGAATAAAAATGCAAAACAAAAGTAAATTCAGCACTGGTGTCCACAGCATGTGATTATGAAATGATTCTGATGATAAGGCATGGGGTAGATGTCTCGCTCTACAGACCATAATACAGAGGCGACATAAGCCTATAGATACATGTACTTACTATTGACACTGTCAATACCAGAAATCTTTCCAAACACCCCTAATGTAAAGCATAAAGTTAAATAAGAGACATATTATCTTCAAACCCTATTAAAATTTGCGCAAAAATATCCCATAGTTTGAAGTTGGAAGAACAAAAGATACTGTTACAATAGAGACTTACACACAATGAAATGTTCAATGAAAGCATTATAGCGTATCGAACAGCAGAATGTCACGTGATTAAGGTGATTACAATATCAATCGTTGATGCACGGTGACCGGTTAATTTAGTAGTTATCTCGACCCTAGTTTAGGGACATTTTTTTTAAATAAGATATGAGCCGCAACTTGGCCACGTTGTCCTTTGGATATGTATATAAGTTTAAGTTAAAATGCACATTATGTGCAAATAAGAAAAATGGCCAAGTTGCGGCTCGATGTAAACAAAGTCGTTGAAAACTGGTATGCATATGAATAACAATAGAAATGAGACAAAATTATTAGAACCCCGTCTCAAAAGCTGGTGTCGCTCGGCATTGTTTAATACTTTCATGTTATATATTATACCAAAACCTGCTCTTAAGATATTGTTTAATACCTATAAAACATAACTTGAATGAATTTTGGAATCTTATTTTGCGCAAAACATCGGGTTCCAACTTCCATAGCTTAAGTGCAGTCATTCTTTATCATTCCCAAAACTGATGACGTAATACTCAGATTTCGGGGGGCAATTCTGTCCCCCCTGCAATCATATATGTACGAGTACACTTTAGTTTGCTAGACCTCTACTTCTACTACTTCTACTACCAATATCATAGCTGCTGACAGAACTGAACAAAAAAGACATTTTAACATGATTTTTTTCATGAAATTATTAACATCCATATTATATTAAGGATTATCTCTCTTATTATAGAATATCGGGAGGCCCAGGTTCGATTCCCGTTTGCAGCGCCGCGCGTCTACTACCTTTTAGTAAGAAACAAACTAAGTCCCGTCGCCAAGCGCTCGGCATTAGAATTGGAAGTCATGGGTATTTCGGGTATGACCTTTGAAGTCCTAAAATGGGATGTTAAACAGTATAAAATCAATCAATCAATCTTATTAAAATATCGATGAACATTAAGTTACCTCAACAGTAGAGCTTTCATGTTCTTTTTTAGGTTTTCCATTCTCTTCTCGTACATTTGAAGGTACACTATCGTGTCCTTTCTGGGAGAAACAGCTTCCCATAGCTGTTACACTACAGCTAATAGGCGGAACAGAACTAAAATAGAAATAAGTTGTTTATGAATCATATAGTTACAATTTCAACAAAAAATACAGTCATGCATCATGTTCATTAAATACAAGAGTAAGTACAGCTGAATTCGTCACTGATGTCCAAATAACGTCGATTTACTTACATAGGCTACTCAAAAAAAGTCTTGAGTGAATTTCAGGGGTTGACTGGGATTTTACTGTGTGAAAACTACAATAACGAAACTCTTCATTTTATACCATATATCACTTGCATTAACGATAGTGTAGTAATTGTACATGCCAAGTTTGGGGAAAATCTACCGTCCAGATATTCTTAAGAAACTGTCTTAAAATACAGTAACATTTACTATAAGATTATGAAGAAAAGTGCTTTTGTTCAAACAATAATTATTATTTATTATTTAAGGAGACTAATACTATATCATTGTACATAAGAGTATATTTATTTGCTATAGGGGGCATCTCAAAATGCCAAAACTTAAAGAGATTATCCTGTTTTTATAGAGTGCGTGTACTACAAAATCTGACGGACAAAACGGATTATATTAAAACGTAATAAAAATTAAGAAACTTTAGAAATGCAGACATAGCTTTAAATTACACGAGGATTATTCCCATCCCAATTTCAATATTCCTCGCCCTCTGACGTCAAACACAACGGCAGCTGCACGAGATTTACAGGAATATTTGGATTTATTAGCGTCAGACTCAGAGACAGATACGCACGAGATTTGCATGCATATTAGGCCTCCTTAGCTACTGACCTATTGACCTGCCTAATTTACATTCCAGCAGAATTATCAAGAAATTAACTCCGCTAACTTTCAAAGAGTTATCAAAGAGAGAAAAATTAGAAAGGGAAATATTGATCTATATGACTGACCATGCATTTGCTACTTTCGACGAAGAACAGCTTAAAATACAAATGCAAACAACATGAAGTTACAGAATGGATTATCCATATTTTTTTTTAAATATTTGTGCCTCGAAGCAACAGAAAACCCCAAAACGTAGATAGCAAGAGGACATTGACCGAAAGTTGTCACAACAACAGTGTTAGTTATGTTGGGCCAATGTTGGTAATTAAAGTTGGCCCAATATTTGATCTTTTGCTCATCGAAGCTGTAACTGTTCATGTTGTTTTCATTTGTATTTTAAGCTGGTCTTCGTCGCAAGCAGAAAATTCATGAAAATTCATTGGTCAGTCATGTCTTTCAAGCTGCCGAAATTTTAAATTTGTACTAAACTACTAAACACGAGGACAAATTTATGGTTCCTAGCGTATTAGATTAGCGATAAGACTTCTCTTAGCATTAAGATACATGTACTAGTATCTCTGATGTTCTCTATTGTAAAGAGATGACACACCTACCATCTCTCTCTCTCTTTCTCTCTCTCTCTCTCTCTCTCTCTCAAACACACAATACTCACCAAGAACTGCTTATACAAATATACCACAAGGCGTTTGATTGTAAAGATTACTTTCATCTGAGTTTTTTTTTCCCTGTTTTGTTGAATGTTAAGCTAACATGTCCCTTTCTATTAGAAATGAGGAATTTCAATATGGTTGGGAAAATCCCTTATCAGTCCATTATACAAAACTGTTTAAATACAGGACCCCAAAAGATTATTACTGGATCAATAATTCAGGGTTATCTTTAAACATTTTTATGTCCCTGTAATAAGAGATTTGGGGTTATAAAGTTTTTGCCCTGTCCGCCCGTCTAGATCTGTCTGTTAAATTTTGTCTGCAACAAATTTAACCTCGCCCATAACTTTTGACTGGGTGGGGCTATAGCTTCCATATTTCAGGTTTATTCTTTGTGACAAAACCTTAAGTTTCTTTGGGAACAACCAAATTAACAAATGTAACTTCTTGACCCTGTCCTTAGAGTTTGACCCACTTTTACAAAAGATACACATGTACATAACTTTAACTTTGGCCATAACTTTTGAACAGTTTGTGCAAGGGCTTTCATATACTTCACGTGTGTATTCATTGAGACAAGGCCTTTCGATTGGATTAAATAATTTTACCTTTTAACCTTGACCTTAGATTTTGACCCACTTTTAAAAAAACTTTATAACCCTGGTCATAACTTTTGAACGGTCAATTACTATTCAATGCATGCATGACATCTGATTCCACCTTCTGATGTTTTCTAGGCTCCGCGTTTTGCCTGGTTCGATTTGTACTGCTTCATTAGGATGTTGAGTTTGATTTCTCTTCATATCTATTTTCATTCAAGAATATTTAGAAGGACCGTATCCTGAAATTAAAATAAAATAGCGTATAATTCACCTGTGAGAATGATTTAATACATAAGTGGTCCCAACCTATCACCACATGTAAGTGGGAGTTGGGGTTGGTATAATTGGAACAAAATTAATTCTACATGTACACTAAAAAGGATGCTTACTAAGGATGCCATCTACCTACCTAGTCCTTGTTGTACCCGGGGGCACTTAGGGCAAGGGTTTTCATTCCTCTCTGTTCTTTGCTATCTTCTCCATCTCTCTTCAAGTAAGAATTATGTTCTTTAGTTCCTTTTCTACCGTTCGCCTCCGTGTTGTTTTTGGTTGGCCTCTTCTCCTTCTCGCTTCTGGAGTTCATCTTAAAGCCACTCTTGTGATGCCATTTGTTGGCTTTCTCTAGACATGGCCTATCCATCTCCACCTGTATTTTCCTATTAAGGTTCTCATGTCTGTGGTTTTGTTGTTTAATATAAATTTTTGTTGGATAAAATATCCTCAAGATCTCTCTAAGGCACCCGATATGAAAACCTTTCATGACACTTTCTGTCATCCTTCAGCATTCATGCAGCAACATACAGAGGACAGAAAGCACACAGCTATTATACAATTCCATTTTAAAGCATGTATGTCTGCTGACGCTGCTTGACTTCCATTCTTAAGCTTGACATTAGGATCCTCTGGTTTTAGACCTAATCTTGATACGTGTATTATGTTCTTGTTAGCAACGCCATCAGGTGTTACTACACCTCTAGGTGTGTAAAATATGATACATGTATCCTTAATATCTTATGAATTTTTCTCCATTCAGTTGTATTTAGGGTGGCCATGGACTATTTGTATTTAGGGACATTAAGGTAGAATGCCACACCAATTTTTTATTTTATAGATCTTTGAGTCATCCTTTTTAAACAATGGTTTCAGCAGTGAAAGACCGACATTAGCTCTTAATTATTTTATATGATTTTTTTTGTATTTTTTCAAAGAAAACGAAAAAAGTTCATTACATCCAAATTAAGTGCTTTCTTGTAAAAATGTTGCTGTAAATGAATGCATCACATGAATACCTTATAAAATATGCAAAGAAAGTCTGGTTAGACTTTTTAATTTTTTTTATAAAAAATTATTTATGAAAATAAAACACATTATTTGTGAATATTTTTTAAACCTATGGTTAAAAACACCATAAAACTAGTCACAACTAAGGACAACATGTTTGTCAATCATATTTTTAAAAGAAATTGAAACGAAATTGAGAAATTTTAGAAAAATTAATTTTTTTTAATATTTGGACCTAACCCGATCAAAATTAAACTGATCCCGATCAAAATGAATGAAATGCTAATTTTTTGCCTCTTCATATATTTACAATGAAGAAATCTATTTTATTGTCAGGATCTATAAGGTTTTAACCCTTATAACACCTAATCAGACTAGTGTTTTTAGGAAAATGCTATTTATTTCCAATAATTGTACAATTATGGTCGGGATCGGTTTAATTTTGCTCGGGATTAGCCAAAATTAAAAAAAATTAATTACTCTAAAATTTCTCTATTTCGTTTCAATTTCTTTTATGAATATGATTAATGAACATGTTCTCTCCAGTTGTTACTGGTTTTAGAAAGATTTAAACACAAGCTTAAAGAATATTCAAAAATTGTTTTATTTTCATAAATATTTTTTTATAAAAAAAATTTAAAAGTATAACCAGACTTTCTTAACATATTTTATTAGGTATTCATGTAATGCATTCATTTACAGCAAAATTTTTACAAGAAAGCATTTAATTTGGATGTAATGAATTTTTTTCGTTTTCTTTGAAAAAATACAAAAAAATTCATGTAAAATAAATAAGAGCTTATTTCAGCCTTTCAATGCTGAAACCATAGTTTTAAAAGGTTGACTCAGAGATCTATAAAATAAAAAGTTGGTGTGGCATTCCTCCTTAATTACTTCATTTTTCTTCATGTTCATCGATGATTATTACGGCGCCGCTGGAGGGCCAGGTAAAAAAATATTTTTATTTGTTCGGACAAATTAGAAATTCGTTCGGACGAATTAGTTATTTGTTCGGACGAATTAGATATTCGTTCGGACAAATTAGAAATTCGTTCGAACGAATTAGAAATTTGTTCGGACAAATAAGTTATTTGTTCGGACAAATTAGTTCTTTGTACGGACGAATTAGAAATTCGTTCGGACGAATTAGATATTCGTTCGGACAAATTAGAAAATTCGTTCGGACGAATTAGTTATTTGTACGGACGAATTAGAAATTCGTTCGGACGAATTAGTTATTTGTTCGGACGAATTAGATATTCGTTCGGACAAATTAGAAATTCGTTCGGACAAATAAGTTATTTGTACGGACGAATTAGAAATTCGATCAGACGAATTAATTATTTGTTCGGACAAATTAGAGAAATTGTGAACAACTGTCAGGACACCGCGATTAATGTGCGATTTGCACCAAAACGTTTCATTTTAATTTGATTCTTTGCAAAATAACTTTACTGAACAATATTATCAATAAATATTTTGAAGATAAGTCGTTTTAATGTTGATTTCTTTCTTTTAATTTTTATGTACATATTCACTACCCTGCATTTATTAATCATGACATGTGAATGATTTTTAAAATACATTTCTGATACATATGTCGCCGATTTGTAGCTGAAATATTGCCGATTCGGCGTAAAACATTCAATCAATCAATCTGGTACATATGCAGTGTATAAAATGAATGAAGGTCCTCATTGAATTTTTAATTAAATATCCTGTTTGTGAATTAAGGAAACTTCACAAAAATGAACTTGATCGTATTGATCCCAGGTTGTTCCCATGACTCGCGAGCCGGTGAATTAAGATGTGAACCGGTCAATCTGGTATATTCCCTAGTTTTTTAGAGCATAATTATAGACCCCTCCCCTTATTGTAGAGGTTCATGTAGTTGAACAAACTATTTAAATTTCATTTCCAGCATTTCTTAATTTTGTTTATACGCTTTTTCAGTTGAGTATCAGTTCGGAGGTTTTATAAGCCAATGGCTCACATAGAAAGGGGAATTATGAATCTAACACCTTTTATGGGGAAAATAAATCATAAATGAATGAATGTCAAAATATTTTCAATTAACAACCCACCCCCCCCCCTCTCTTTCCCTCCTCTATTTAAAAATGATCAATTTTCTTAATCATTGAGAAGCTTAACTTGCATTAAATCATGATGTTTTTTTTAAATTTTACTGCACTTTCTAGGAACGTACATGTATTCATCTATTTTTATCCTTTTCCCGGAAAAGGGCGTGTGTTTAATTTGGTCAATATTATACCTGCATGTTTTAACTCATGCGCTTTTCCGATATCTAAATATAAAATAAAATTTATTAGATACTTAAAAATAGTTTTTAACGATCTTAGAAAGAATCCATTGGAGATGGACTTATGAGATTCCCTCTTTTTGTTCCTTTATCACAAAATACTTAAATGTGGGAACAGCGGTATAGAAGCAAAACTATACAAATGTCCTAGGTAGTAAGCCCCACCTTTAAAAAAAATTAGACCCATCGAATAAGAGGCTCGATATTTTGAGTCCGAAGTTTATTTAATATAAATTAATACAATACAGCAACGTAGCATCGTATTTGAAAGTGTTGGGGGGGGGGGGGGGGGGCTGAGAAAAAAATAGAAACCTGAAAAGTTGATGAGCAAAAAAAAAGGGGGGACTCAGGAAAAGTTGCCCAAAGTTGACAGTCCTATTTCGTGGGGGGGGGGGGGGGGGGGGCTTACTTTTCCAATGCCAATTTTTTCCCGTACCAATTGCCTGCAGTATGAATAAAACCTTAAGGAGTGGATCTCATCTTTTCAAAGAAGCGGTAACTGACCACTGGCACCCCCAGCGTTACTAATTTAACACCACCAGCAAAAGTTGGTCTGGTAGAACCAGATCAGGGATTGGAGTGAAAAGATGTTTGAAAAGAAGTAACTGACCCTCTGAATTTAATAGTGGGATCTCAGATAATATACTTTCAGAATGGCAGACTTTAGGCCTATAATAAATACCGATATAGAACCATTGTTTCCAAATATTTACAATCAACACACCCGACTTTAATAGCACATGTCTAGTTGCTACGTGTGTATGTCATGGTCCAAAGAGCTATTTAGGTATTAAAAAGGGATGAATCCTCCTGAATAGACAAATTGTATATCTCTCTTTACAAGATAATATGTGCAAACATCTAATTTGTCCGAACAAATATCTAATCCGTCCGAACAAATAACTAATTCGTCCGAACGAATTCCTAATTTGTCCGAACGAATATCTAATTCGTCCGAACAAATAACTAATTCGTCCGAACGAATATCTAATTCGTCCGAACAAATAACTAATTCGTCCGAAAGAAATTTCTAATTTGTCCGAACAAATATCTAATTTGTCCGAACAAATAACTTATTTGTCCGAACAAATTTCTAATTCGTCCGAACGAATATCTAGTTTGTCCGAACAAATAACTAATTCGTCCGAACGAATTTCTAATTTGTCCGAACAAATATCTAATTCGTCCGAACAAATAACTAATTCGTCCGAACGAATTTCTAATTTGTCCGAACGAATTAGATAACTAATTCGTCCGAACGAACTTCCAATTTGTCCGAACAAATAAAAATATTTTTTTTACCTGGCCCTCCAGCGGCGCCGTAGATTATACCGATTTTAATGGCATTTATTAGAAATTAGATGTTTTTCTTTGCATTTGCTTTTCCAGATGAGATACAAGTAATTGTCACAGTTGATATTCAATTATATATTTTGTTAATAATTTATATTTGATAAGCGCGCATTGCTAATCAAACACAGTGCTGTTTTTGTGAATGAGTGCTTTGTGTGAAATTCAATGACTTGTTAAAAAGTCACCAGATGATTCTATCTTTAGCTTACCAACCGACCAGGTATACGAGTACGTTCAGTGGACCAATGACACACCTCTATCTGATAATTAATATGCATGTATACTAACTTCCTGCATATTAAAAGTGTTTATCCCACCAAATAAAACATCCATTAGCTTCTACCTTCATGGTGTTCGAGGTCCCACCATTTATGAAATGTTTAAGTCATCGAGTTTTACGATGTCTTGATATCAAGTGCCTGTGCTTGATAACTAAAATATTCATTATTTTATTCTACTGGATATCTGGTTTATTCTACTGAAACAAATTTCGATAATACGTAACATATCTTATGAACACGTACAGCGACTTCTCATGTTGTATATTTGTAACATCATAGCAGTGTTTTTGTGTTGTACTTGTCTCTTGTTCATGTGTTCTGTGTTTCTAGATTTCTTTTTGTTATCCGCGATAAAACATAAAATTGAACCCAGCGTTTTCTCTAAAACAATTGACCCTGCGACATATATAATTAAAAGGAAATTAAAACACTTCTCGCAAAGAAATTAATTAATACATGGATCTTCTTACATGCGATATCTATGAGGCGCCGTTTTGGTATTTACTGGCAAAAAGTGATATCACCTATTCGACTAGATATCATTTTTTCGAATAGGTATATCACCTACTTGAATATGCGACATCATCAATTCAAATTGGTGATGTCGCATATTCAAGCTGAATAGATGATATCACCTATTCAAACTAAACTGTCCAAATGGGACAAAATACCCCCGCTGGGTTTTTCAGAAGTAAGTTTATCCATAATAAAGATATGTATCAAACATGAATTATGAAATTTTTCTTCCAGTGACCTTGAACTTCCCCAAATGACCTTTGGTCAAGGTCATGACACACCCTAAGGTCATGGGCAATCTTTGTGTGAAATGAGAACCTACCAAGTTAATACATAAGAAAGATATGGACCGGACACGAATTATGAAATTTTTCATCCAGTTACCTTGAACTTCTCCCAATGACCTTGGGTCAGGGTCAAGACACATTCTTAGGGTCATGGGCATTCTTTGTGTGAAATGAGATCCTACCACGTTTATACATAAGAAAGAAATGGACCGGACACGAATTATGAAATTTTTCTTTGGTCAAGGTCATGACACACCCTTGGGTTATGGGCAATTTTTGTGTGAAATGAGAACCTACCAAATTTATCCATAAGGAAGATATGGACCGGACACGAATTATAAAATTTTCCTTCCAGTGACCTTGAAGTTTCCAAAATGACCTTGGGTCAAGGTCATGACACACCTTAAGGTCATGGGCAATCTTTGTATACAGTAGTAGATTCTAATGTCCCTCCGTAAGAAAGATATAGACCGGACATGTTTGCACAGACAGATAGACAGACGGACAGACAGCTAAACAGACGGACAAGTTGATTCCTATATACCCCCCAAACTTCGTTTGCAGGGGGTATAATAAGTTATAACACCAATTCGAATTGGTGATATCACCTTTTTGAATTTCTTTCAACAAGAAATAATGAATGATCCCTATAATATATCTAGATTACCCTTGGTACCATGAAAATTTGGACTTCCCAGTTTTCATGCGTTTTTTATGATTTTTCTTATAATGGGTGATCAGAGAGCTCGCTTATCTTTCAGATTAGGTGAGCTTAGTAATGAGGTCAAGATCAAAGGAAACGTCAAGGTAAAAAGTAGGTTAATTTAGTACGTATCAGAATATTAAGTTCGACTACTAGTACTCTTTGAATAGTTTCATTAAAACTGAGTCTAACACTTGTTTAAGATAAGTGAATTCAAGGTTAAAGGAAAGGTCAAAGTAAACCAGAAGTCTCTGTCGAGAAGAAGCTCAACTGGTTTATACTTATAAACAAAGGAAGAGAAAAGTAGCAGCTGTGACTTGAGACTTCAAAACAGGAATCAATAAAAAAAATGATCCTTGACACTCAACAAAATAAAAACTGATGCACAGAATTATGTATCTTAGTGTAGTCTACTTATGTGCCAAGTTATATTAAAATCGGACCAAAACTAAAGGAGGAGTAGCATTTGAAAGAATTTCACAGAAATATCTATTTTTAGCAACCATGGCAACACTGTTCATCAAAATCAAAAACCGATGCACAGAATTATGTATCTTAGTGTAGTCTACTTGTGTGCCACATTATATTGAAATCAGGACAAAACTGGTGGACGAGTAGTATTTAAAATAAAATTTCACAGAAATTTCTATTTTTAGTAAAAATGGCAACACCGTTCATCGAAATCAAAAACCGATGCACAGAATCATGTATCTTAGTGTAGTCTACTTGTGTGCCAAGTTATATTAGAATCAGACCAAAACTGTAAGAGGAGTAGTATTTTGAAAGAAGTTCACAGAAATTTCTATTTTTAGTAACCATGGCAACACCGTTCATCGAAATCAAAAACCGATGCACAGAATTATGTATCTTAGTGTAGTCTACTTGTGTGCCAAGTTATATTGAAATCGGACCAAAACTGTAAGCGGAGTAGCATTTTGAAAGAAGTTCATAGAAATTTCTATTTTTAGTAACCATGGCAACACCGTTCATCGAAATCAAAAACCGATGCACAGAATTATGTATCTTAGTGTAGTCTACTTGTGTGCCAAGTTATATTGAAATCGGACCAAAATTGTAAGAGGAGTAGCATTTTGAAAGTTCACAGAAATTTCTATTTTTAGTAACCATGGCAACACCGTTCATCGAAATCAAAAACCGATGCACAGAATTATGTATCTTCGTGTAGCCTACTTGTGTGCCATGTTATATTTAAATCGGACCAAAACTGTAAGAGGAGTAGCATTTTGAAAGAAGTTCATAGAAATTTCTACTTTTACCCAGATAGCAAGACTATGTTGGGCCAACATTGGCAAAAGGTTGTATGGTTGGTGTTGGGGGAACAAAGTTGGGCCAACGTTGGACCAATGTCACCATGCCAACCTTCTCGACCATGACAATATTCTTATGTTGGCCCAACGTTGGCCCAACGTTAGCAACTTCCATTCACTTTACTTCCAAAGTAAGGAGGGGTGTTGATGTTGGCCCAATGTTGGCCCACTGTTTGTAATACACCCTTAAAGAAAGTGTTTTTAACGTTGGTAGTAGCATGTTGGCCCAACATTGGCCCAATGTTTGTAATACACCCTTAAAGAAAGTGTCTTTTAAAGTTGGTAGAAGTATGTTGGCCCAATGTTTGTTATACTTCCATAAAGAATGCTTCTTATCAAGTTGATAGTAGTATGTTGGCCCAACGTTGGCCCAATGTTTGTAATACATCCTTAAACGAAGTGTTTTTAAAGTTGGTAGTAGTATGTTGGCCCAACATTGGCCCAATGTTTGTAGTACACCCTTAGAGAAAGTATCTTTTAAAGTTGGTAGTATGTTGGCCCAGCGTTGACCCGATGTTTGAAATACACCCACCTAGAAAGTGTCTTATCAAGTTGGTAGTAGTCTGTTGGCCCGACGTTGGCCCGATGTTAGCACGAGTGTTCTTTTGTTTAGGTGTTTCAAAGATGGAATATTTATATTGGGCCAACGGTGTCCCAATTATTATACTGCCAACTAAATGATGGGTGTCATTTTTAGCTGCTGAACATTACGTTGGGACAACGTTGGTTCTAATTAAGTTTTAATTAAGATGCACATTTTGAAATAGATATGAGTATGTCCATGCTTTTAATTGGATGATTGCTCACAGGTGGTGGTACATGTAGACTGAAAATCCAGGGCAAGCATGCAAGAAGAAGTGAAATGTAAATTTGTGGATAAAACACTTGCAATACAGCTGCATTAGAAGCGATGTAAGTATAATTGTATTCTTATTTATTCAGGTTAACTGTTAAAATTGATTCGGAATTCACTGTAAGTTAAGGTTAAATATGTTTCTATCTAATTCTTAACTGTCTATTACAGACACAATTGTAACAAGGAAATTAAGATGCACTAATAGTATAATACATTATTCTCTTTATTAAAAGATTTAATTTAAGTAATATTTATAAGTTGGACCAGTAATTGTATTGTTTCTAATATCAAACTATTTTGTATTTTCAGTCAGAGACTGTAAGGAAAACAAATGTGGCGGTAAATAGCAATGAAATCGAAGACCATGCGTAAAGGAATGTAAAAAGTACAAGTACGTATGATAAAGATCAAGATGAAGAAAACGGGAGGCGACGACGGGACGGAAAAAAAGCGGGAATACAACAAAAGGACAGTGATAGAGGAATTACGTGAGCCCTGATTAAGAACTTTGAATTGCATGAATTAGCTCTATTGTGTATTCTAAAATTTATTTTGTAAATGATGATGTATTGATTTGATGTATATAAAATATTTTCACAGTGAATCATTAGTAATGTTTTCATTGAACATGTCCATGTATACATTATGAAGGGAGATTGAATTGTGTATTTTTTTTTTAAACAGTCATAAAATAGGTTAATGTTAAGCATTACTTAACCATTTGCAAATGTTTCTATGTAATAACTACGTTGGCCCAACAATTTGCCATCTGACATTGTAAAAAAGAGTCACCATTGAGTCAACCTAACCAACCAGTTGTTAAGGTTGGCTGTTAGTTGGCAAACACTAAAAACTACGTTGGCCCAACAATATGCCATCGCACATTTCAACAAAGGGCCAACGTTGGGCCAACCTAACCAAGCAGTTATTAAGGTTGGCTGTTAGTTGTCGTACAATTAAACTTACGTTGGCCCAACAATATGCCAACATGTTGGACCAACGTTGGGCCGATGAGCAAAATTACCGTGGGCCAACGTTGGAAAAAAAATTGGGCCAACGTTGGCCCAACTATGTCTTGCTATCTGGGTAGTAACCATGGCAACACCATACATCGAAATCATAAACCGATGCACAGAATTATGTATCTTAATGTAGTCTACTTTTGTGCCAAGTTATATTGAAATCGGACCAAAATTGTAAGAGGAGTAGCATTTTGAAAGAAGTTCACAGAAATTTCTATTTTTAGTAACCATGGCAAAACCGTTCATCGAAATCAAAAACCGATGCACAGAATTATGTATCTTAGTGTAGTCTACTTGTGTGCCATGTTATATTGAAATCGGACCAAAACTCTAATAGGAGTAGCATTTTGAAAAATTGTTTACAGACAAACAGACGGACAGACAGACAGACGGACGGAAGACGGACGCATTACTATCGCATAAGCTCTTCTGGTCTCAGTAGAGCTTCATTTTTAGCCAGTAGAGCTAAAATGTTGATGAAGTTGAATAGCTTACGTCAGTGTGTACCAGCCTATGAAGTTTGAATAGTTTCTTTGAAACTGAGCTACATGCAAAGCAGGACGAAATTACAGAAGGATGGGAGGTCAGAAAGATGAAATATAGAAAAGAGTGACATGACAAATTCTTGGCAGGACTTTACAACTCACATTTATGAAATAACAGCCATAAGCTTTTAGCTAAAAGCCTATAATTTTTTTTTAATTAAACAATGCAAGTCTGCATGACAATAATAAGTCATATGGAAAAAAGTTTCTCCTTTCGAAAATTGTCTTTTAGTCATGTGAAAGTATGAGTGGAAGGTTGGACAGGGATGATTACAAAACCCCTTCAGTTGCATTACGTTATTATAAGTACAGACAGTTATCATTATTCATGGGAAAGTGATGCAAAGAAGTAAGTTTTAATAATAATAATAATCTTTCAAGCAAATGTACAAAATTAATACACATGAAAAATAATAATTTTATTTTCATTTTATACATTCTGACAGACAAACTTTGAAAGAAAACTGCCCCTCTCCTCAAATGCAGTTTGAACATCTCATGTTTACTTCGACATGCACATATTGATTGTTGTCTTCAACAATTCTTTAAACCATTTTAAAAATGCACAAAAAGCTTTAATAGCATACATGTAATATGTATTCATAAAGTAATGTACACATCAAATAAAAAGTGTGTGTATATTGATATAAAAAAGTACGTAAGGGTTGCCCGCAACCCTGTGTCTCGCCTGCTGTCGCTGTGGTTAGTAAGAAATGATTGTCTGATAAACTGAAGCATTTATTGACATTTCAGAAGGAATAACTCAAAAATACAATAATAAAGAAATGGAACAGCTGACTTAATATCTAATCCCTTGGCGATTATATTGGCATTTATATATATATACATATACCCTGTAAATTCACAAATTATTGTGATGTTTTTATTATTGCGAATATTGCAACGTGTTATGAGTCGCAATAATTTGAACTTGCATTTTGAAATCAAATCCACTGTATATGTATCAAGTCATTCATGCAGAAAATGTAGGTGAAGATTACCTAATTATGGTACTGATATTGTTGGTTACCCATGATGTGTAGACTGACAAATTATCATGCCACTATAAGTTATAGTTGCTGAGATATGGACCTCCACCATAAATTTATGCAAAGTCACTCATGCGGAAAAATGTAGGTCAAGATGACCTAATTCTGGTACAGGCGTTTGTGGTTACCCATGATGTATCCACTGACAAATTATCATGCCACTATAAGTTATAGTTGCTGAGATATGGACCTCCACCATAAATTTATGCAAAGTCACTCATGCGGAAAAATGTAGGTCAAGATGACCTAATTCTGGTACAGGCGTTTGTGGTTACCCATGATGTATCCACTGACTAACTATCATGCCACTATAAGTTATAGTTGCTGAAATATGAACCTCCATTATCAATTTAACCAAAGTCATTCATGCAGAAAAATGTAGGTCAAAATGACCTAATTCTGGTACTGATGTTGTTGGTTACTTATAACCTGTACAATGACAAATCATCATGCCATTATAAGTTATAGATGCTGAGATATGGACCTCCACCAAAAATTTAACCAAAGTCACTCATGCAGAAAAATGTAGGTCAAGATGACCTAATTCTGGTACTGACGTTTGTGGTTACCCATGATGTATCCACTGACTAATTATCATATCCCTATAACTTATAGTTGCTGGAATATAGGTCTTCACCATAAATTATCATGAAAAAACTAAGTCCAACTTAAGGAAAAAATACGGAAAAATTTGAATTTTTTTTTTCAAAATCATACTTGGGATATAAATTTTTATCCATACTGAATATTGTGTCCAAATTTCAAGAAGACTGAATAAAATTTGAGAAAGTTATTGCAGTTTATAAAACTTTGACATTTGGGTTAACCAAAAGTTGGACGCCGCCGACGACGACGACGACGACGGAATCTATGGTCGCTATGTCTCGCTTCGCGACATTCGTCGCAGGCGAGACAAAAATAACTAATGGAGTAAAAATTAAATGTATTTTGTTTGATACAGATTACAATGCCAGTAGAAATACATCTACATACTTATCTTCTACGTTCTCAATTCAAATTCTTCCAATAAGTTTTTTTAATGGCTTGATGGACATACTTGTAGAAGTACATTTTTCCGCGTGGTATTAATTCGCGGTCACAAATTTTCCGCGGAAATTTGTCCAAGCGTACTTAATATTAATTTAAGGCATATAGTGACAGTTTAAGAAAACCGCGTAATTTTCTACCCGCGGATTAAACAGAAATTGTGATTCCGCGGAATTATGACCCCGTGGAAAAAAGTACGTCTACAGTAATGTTAAAAGAATAATACTTTCAAGAGTCACAAAAATGAAAATCATAGAAAGCAACACTTTAACTGAGAATTTGTGAATAAAAAGTTGTTGCCAATAGAAGTCCAGTATTTCATGTAAAAAAATGTTTTCATGTTCCACTTTACAGACAACAAAAACAGTCCATTGTACATGTATGGCAAAATCACACACAATTTTTAAATCACTAGTCGAGAACGATAGTATATATATGTAATACAAGAGCTAAAGGGGAAATCACATACAACTAATTACACACAATTTTTAAATCACTAGTCAAAATCTACAACAACACAGACCTAAATTTCACAAATGCACATCATATAAAGAATGTCTTTATTCAAACATGAAATGGTCATTTCGTGTAAAACACATTTTTTTTTTATTAACGTAAAACATGTCTAATATGAACCCAGTACATGTATTAATTTCTTCAAAATTTTAAAGAGTTTCTTGCAAAATTTTGTTGTAAAATTTTTTTTATAAACATTAACTTCAAAGTGAATAGATTTTGGGTTTAAAATCAAGATTTACATTTTTACTTTAATATATCCATTTGAATAGAAACTCAAAATTTATCATATTAAACTGAAAAAATTTTTCTTTGTAAAAAAAAATTAAAAGCTCACATTCATAAGAAACTTGCATTCCTCAGCCTTGGAACCCCATGTGCAAATAATCACTTTTTTGCAGGCAATAAATTTGTCCTACTCAAAACCATAATTTTTGTTTGGCCAACATTAAAAACAAAGCAGGGGCTACTACATACAACCTTCTTACAATAACCACTTTCAGTGTGCTACTAAATGAGTCTATAGGTGAAAAAGCAGATCGATAATTGACTAATGCACATGTACTACTAATCCACATTTTACAGATCACCAACACAGATCTACATCTTGCGCATTTCATTCACGACACTAAGTCACAGGAGATCTTGTCCTACATCTGATCCAGATCTTATATTTTATTCTTGGATCCCTGTGGTTCCCCCTATTTGAGCCCCGCCATCAGTAATACGATTGGACAGTGGTCACTCCCCATGACCTTCTGTTGTATAATACTGTCACAAAGATCTTTCTGGAGTCGTTCGGAGATCACAAAGTAGTCCAATCGCCTGTAAAACAAAAATCAAATGTAGAGTACAGACTTCAGCAACAACTGATAGGGATCATAATATTAATTATTTGGTTATTTGATTTATGTGCTTGTACATTTGAGAAATATATACAGAATTGGAACAGAATAGCGTAAATGCTTGACTAATTGATTAGTTTTTATCTAAAAGTGTCTGTGTGATGCTGAACTTGAAGAGTGGTGTATCACGAATAAGCATGGCTGACAAAAGCAGTATTCATAATTTGGCATACATGTAACAGAAATTGATGGCAGAATACTAGGAATATGTGCCATCTCTGAAACTGAAAGAAATTCCTACTAACTGATCCAAAGGGAAAAAAAAACTTCAACAATTTTTTGGTGAAATGAAACCTTACACAAACTGCCTTAATTCAGTGTCCCAAGACATTTTTAGTATTTCTATTTTTATATACTGTAAAATCCCATATTTTCGTGGGGTCAAATTTTCGTGGTTTGAGGAAAAAATGTCCGTTTGTGGGGATTTGATTTCGTGAATGAGGAACATTTTAGTAGTTGTGCATTTGAAAATTTAAATTTTGTGGTGGACATAATTTTCTGGCTCTCTTCATACATGTACCTCGAAAACAAAGAAAATTAAACCCCCACGAAAATTAGTGATTTCATAGTATGTAAGTATAGATTGATGATTTCTATTACACTAATTCAATGAGATGTTTAAAATCTTTTGACTTACCACCCAATGTTCTTGGCCCTGGCATTCATCATGTACGTCCAGAATGACCAGCAGTCCCTAGCGTTAGGGTACAGGGCGCGGAACGAGTCGACAAACCCCTCCCCCAGGAGCTTAGTGAACCCCTCCCTCTCCTGATCAGTGTAACCTGGTGTCTTATTTCTGTTGGTAGCAGGATTCTTTAAATCTGTAATAAAAAAATTACATAAATATTTAATGCATTAAAAGCTTTATGCAATTAACTTATTTTTCAGCATCTTGGATATACTGTTCATGTATATGGGATTTTTTACTATTAGTAACTGAGAAGAAAACAAAAGTACAATGTAAAACAAAATGTCAATTTCAAATTTCTTCAATTCAATTTAATCTGACAAAAGAATATACATTTAAAAAAAATTCTATTCAGATATCATAATATGATCCATTTTATGTAAAGTAAGGAAGGATAACTCCTATTAACTTCTTGCAAAGCAGGAAAAGTAAACTCCCGTTACATTCTCAACCCTGCTTTCCATAGCAAAAAAATTTAAGTCATATTGAATTTGCAAACCATTTTTTAAGTACAATTTTAAATTCTGCTACAAATGTTGAAAATCAGAGGTAAGCCACATACTCCTCTGGAACCCCACAAAGTTTTTCTGTATTTTTCTGACTCACCTACAGGGGTGTGGGCCACATGGAGGTCCTTTTTATCATCTTTTTTTTTTCGGGGGGGGGGGGGGGGGGGGGGGGGGATTTTTCAGACGTACCTACAGGGGTGTGGGCCACATTGAGGTCTCCACACATGATGACCGGTTTCTTGGCATCCAGTTTCTTCAGGTAATCAGTAAAGGCACAGTCCCACTCCTCCGTCCTGTACTTCAGCCGCACCAGTCCTTTACCAGAATTTGGAACATCTAAAAGGCAAAGGAGTTTAACTACAATATGTTGTATGCAAAATCATGTTAACTTCATTTGGTTTGATAGTTGAGGTAAATAAAAAACCATTTTTTTAATTCTCCATAAAGAAAAATATCATCTTTATAAAAATTATGCCCATTGAAACAGTCAAGCTTTTTAATTGCTTCTAATATATTTAATTTTGAAAAGTAAAAAGTAAATTTTGGTATGCCACAACAAAGAAGATGCAACGCTTAGGAATGTGCACTTCTCTAATTCTTATAAATGTAAATTCATCGGAATGACTAAAAGTTACATTCCCTCTGAATTACTTACAGGCGTTGACCATAAAGAAGTCTTCATATTCAGCTGTGATGACTCGACCCTCGTCATCATGCTTGGCGACACCTGAGTTCATTAAAGATAGCAGAAAATAATTATACAGAGGATCACTGAATCAGTGCAGGATAATTCAATTAGTTTGAACATATTTTATTGCAAAAAATATATACAATGGGGTTGGGCACAAGTTCTAAAAACTTAAATCGCCCTCTCCCTACATGAGATATTATAACAGGATGAATTAGAAGTGTTCAACAGTTTGTACAGAATAAATAACAAGTAAATTAAATAAACTCTCATTGTGGACATATATAGACTGCTACATTATTGTGTATACAAATAGTTTTAAAAAATGTGTACAATCAGTTAAATCTACCAGAATGCTGAATATAAGAATGTATAATAGAAAATAGATATTCATTTTCAGCAATACTGAGTGATGTATCCCCCCAAAGTAAAGTCTGAATGTCAACAATATGGACTTTATTAAATCTCAAAAACTTATCGAAAAACTCTTTCCTGGCCTCGTTGTAGTTAGGGCACGAGAAAAAATAATGATGCGTATTTTCTACCTTACCGCAGGAACATAGTGGACTAGATATTATATTACATCTATAAAGATCAGCGTTTAGCACGCAATTGTGCCGAAGCCGTGTATGCAGTATATTGTTGCGTCTTTTACCAAAATTAAAATATGGCGGAGGTTCTGTTATTTTTTGTTTAATTTTACTTTTGAAAACAGACAAAGAGCTCGAAAGTCTGGTATTTAGCGGTAAGGAATTCCACTCATTTATTACAGTTGGTACAAATGATGATTTGTAGGTTTGCAATTTACATACAGGTATACTATAATTTTGAGAGTTTCTTGTTGTATATGCAGAAGCATTACATCGCATATCAGGTATAATCTCAGATAAGTAATCTGGTACTAAATCATTGTGAATTTTGTACATGATATTTAATCTTTGGATCTTACGTCTGTCGCTGAGTGGTTCCCAGCCTGTTTCAAAATACAAAGAGTCTCTAGAGGCAATCATAGTTAGTCCAGTAACAATCCGAGCTGCGTGTAGTTGCAATTTTTCTAATTTTTCAGAATCGATAGATAAACAACCACCCCATACAACTGAAGCGTACTCAAGTTGGGGACGGATAAATGAAGTATACATAAGTGAAAGGCTTTTTCGATTTATTTTAAACTTAAGTTTTTTCAAAAGACCTAATTTTTTGTATGCATTAGACAGCAAGATTTCAATGTGAGATGACCAACTTAAGTTGTATGAAAACGTTACCCCTAGATGCTTATGAGTTTGAACATATTCTAATTGGCTATCCTGGAAAAGGAGTTTTGGAAATTCTTTGTTTTTTCTTGTGTTAAAAAATACAACCTTAGTTTTAGAGGGATTAAATTTTAGCAACCACTTTTTAGATCACTCTTCAAGAGATAAAAGATCATTATTCAGATGACCTTCTATAGATTTGACACATTTAGATGCATACTGCAAACTGTTATCATCAGCAAAAAGTCTACAAAAGCTTGACATCTTGTCAGCGACATCGTTCACATAAATTAACAAGAGGCCCAAAGGCCTTGAATCGCTCTTCTGATAAATTGTACAACCTATCACTTGTATTTGAAGCCTCTAACCCTAAGTATCCTATTAAAGACCCAAGTTGCATCACCTGACAAAGTTTGATGATTCTTAGCCAATTAGAACTCCTTTTTGGTCTACATTCTTGGAAATCACAAAATGCATCAAGTGACAAAGTTTGATAATTCTAAGCCAATAAATACCTGATATATTCAAAAGTAGGTCACTGTGACTTACTCTTTGGTCAACATTCTCAGAAAACCCAAGATGCATCAACTGACAAAGTTTGATGATTCTTAACTAATAAGTACCAGAGATACTTAAATATAGCCATAAAATGTCGAAAGTAGGTCATTGTGACCTACATTTTGGTTGACATTTTTTAGAGTCCCAAGATGCATCTGCTGACCAAGTTTGATGTTTCTAAGCCAATAAATACCTGAGATATTCAAAAGTAGGCCACCATGACCTACTTTTAGGTCGACATTCTCCGAAAATCCATGATGCATCAACTGACAAAGTATGATGATTCTAAATTGATAAGTACTAGAGATACATAAATATAGCCATAAAATGTCAAAAAGTAGGTCACTGTGACATACTTTTTGGTCGACATTCTCCAAAAACCCAAGATGCATCAACTGACAAAGTTTGATGATTCTAAGCCAATAAGTACTGGAGAATACTTAAATATAGCCATAAAATGTCAAAAGTAGGTCATCGTGACCTACATTTTTGTTGACATTTTTTAGAGTCCCAAGATGCATCTGCTGACCAAGTTTGATAATTCTAAGCCAATAAATACCTGAGATATTCAAAAGTAGGTCACCATGACCTACTTTTTGGTCGAAATTCTCCGAATACCAAAGATGCATCAACTGACAAAGTATGATTATTCTAAACCAATAAGTACTAGAGATACATAAATATAGCCATAAAATGTCAAAAAGTAGGTCACTGTGACCTACTTTTTGGTCGACATTCTCTGAAAACCCAAGATGCATCAACTGACAAAGTTTGATGATTCTAAGCCAATAAGTGCCGGAGATATTTAAATATAGCCATTAAATGTCGAAAGTAGGTCACTGTGACTTAATTTTTGGTCGTCACTATCTGAAAACCAAAGATGCATCAACTCACAAAGTTTGATGATTCTAAGCCAATAAATACCTAAGATACTTAAATATAGCCATAAAATGTTGAAAGTAGGTCACCGTGACCTACATTTTGGTCGACATTTTTCGGATTCCCAAGATGCATCTCCTGACCAAGTTTGATGATCATAGGTTTAAAGGTAATCAAAATATGCCTTTTAAACAATTTGAAAACAAATGCCTGCAAAATTCTAAAAGTAGGTCACAGTGACCTACTTTTTCTTAAATATGTTTTAAGGTCCCATGATGCAGCAACTTACAAGATTTGATGATTCTAACCCTTTCAGTGCCTGAAATAATGGGATTAAATGTTTTGAAAAGGATAAGTCATAAAGTTCAAAAAGTAGGTCAGGGTGACCTACTTTTAAGTTGACGTTGTTCAAGGACCCAAGATGCATCAACTGACTAAGTTTGATGATCATAGGCCTTAAAGTATCCAAAATATGCCTTTAAATCAATTTGAAAACAAATGCCCGCAAAATTTAAAAAGTAGGTCACAGTGACCTACTTTTGAGTTAACATGATGTGAAGTCCTAAGATGCATCAACTTACAAGATTTGAAGATCCTAGTCCTTATAGTAAGCAAAATATGAACATTTTTATTAATTGTAAATTTAGGTCAACTTTAAAGTGACCTTGAGACCACGCCCTTTGCCCAAGGGTCATGCCTTGAACAATTTTTAATCTTCAACATATCCTGATCCTTGTATGTAAGTTTGGTGAAAATCTGCTCGGTGGTTCTGGAGAAGAAGATTTTTTAGCAACCAGTGCTTTTTGTTTTGTTTTCCTGATTATCTCCCCTTGATTCAGGGTCCCAACCCTTATTTTAGTATAAATGGTAGCCCTTGGGCCAAGGATACCCTGTGACAAATTTGACACTGATTGGCCAAGGGGTTCTTGAGTTATGGCCCATATTCTAAAAAGTTAACGCACACCGCACACCGCACGACGCACACCGCACAAATGGCCATAGCATTAGCTCTTTGAGCCTTTGGCTCAGAAGAGCTAAAAATAACAATGGACCTAATACAGAGCCTTGTGGAACACCCGCATAAAGGGATTCAGAAGGGGATACCAGGTTTTTGTATATCACTCTTTGCGTTCTATTCTCTAAATAGCTTTTTAACCAACTATACATATCTTTCTTTACACCATACATTTTTAATTTAAATAAGAGTCCTTTGTGCCATACACGGTCAAAGGCCTTAGATAAGTCACAAAAAATCATACAGCAGGATTTGCCTTCATCAATATTTCTAACAATGTTATCATATGTTTCTAATAACTGATATACAGTAGAGTGACCAGGTAAGAAACCAGCCTGGTATTTATAAAAAATATTGTTAGAGTGAAAATAATTGTACAAGTGTTTAAATACAATACGCTCCATCACTTTACTGACACAGCTTAACAATGAAACAGGTCTATAGTTAGATAAAACTGCAGGATCATCTTTTTGTCCCCCGCTTGAAAAGTGGGGGATATTAATTTGGGTTTGTCCGTCCGTCCGTCCGTCCGTCTGTCTGTCCGTCCGTCCGTCTTTCTGTCTGTCTGTAACGCTTTCGTTTCCACACGATATATCGAGAACCCTTTGAGCTTTTGCATTGAAATTTAGCATAGCAACTCCCTATGAACTAAAGAAGACCCCTATTGATTTTGAGGTCAAAAGGTCAAAGGTCAAGGTCATAAATAAGCAAATTCTGTCTGTTAAAACACTTTCGTTTCCACACGATATCTCTAGAACCATTTGAGCTATTGCAATGAAATTTTATATAACAACTCCCTGTGGCCTAATAAAGACCCCTATTGATTTTGAGGTCAAAAGGTCAAAGTTCAGGGTCGTAAATTTATACATTCTGTCTGTGTGTAATACTATTATTTCCGGGCGATATTTCAAGAAGATTTTGAGCTTATGCAATGTAATTTTATATCAAAACTCCCTAGGACGTCTCTCGCCCCTCTCAAAGTGCCCCGCCCCGTTTGTTTTATTAGTATTTATAGTATTACATGTCGCTATTTTTAGCGCAGGGGCATGAGGAGAGTTATTGCGTATAAAACAGGTTCTCGGCGGACTTTATGTTCTTATTACATCTATTAGAACTGTTTAATAAAGGCTAAATAAATCAAACACCATGGATTGTGTAAAATTTTGAGAATACCGAACATGAAAACATGAATAAAAACATGTATGTGACTTCAGTTCTGCATATACTTCACGCCAAGTACAGCGATTCCGTGGTCTAGTGGTTATGTCTCTCGCTTCAAGTGTGAGAGGTCCCGGGATCGAATCTCGGTCGAACCTTCCTTTTTTTTTTATATTTTTTTTTTACTAAATGATAGTATTCAGCATGTGAAATGAAAAATTTATGAGGTTATAAAATCATCATTACAGTGTGATAAAAATTCCATATAAAAAAATCTTCTAAACAAATAATGAATAATAAGCAATCAAATTTTTATATGCATATTGACATACATGTATTTTATTTGCTTCAGTATACATGTATACATTTAATAATTCTACCAATTCAGTCAGGGGGGGCGACTTTTTCCCTAAGCGGGGGACACGAATTCTCTGAATTAGCTTGTTTAAACAAAGGGATTACATTAGCTAATTTCCATTTTTTTGGAAAAACACAGTCTTTCAATGAACGGTTAAACAATAAGCACAGAGGTTTAACAACAGATAATTTTGTTGATTTTAACATTTTATGGCTAATACAGTCTTCTCCAATGGCTTTATTGACAGGTAATATAGATAAAATGTCAATAATTTCTTGTTCACAAATAAAGATATTGTCAAAAACACTATTGCACTCAATGTTTTCTTTAGGTAATTCAGACATTTCATCATCAACACATGTAATTGAAGCAAAATAAGTGTTGAGTACATGTATCTTATCTTCCTCAGAAAAAGCAAACTTAACATCACCTGATGCAGATGTGTACTGTAAAGGGGGGATGTCTGTGGTTGACTTACTTTTAAAAGTGTCTCTTAGAAGTTTCCAGTAAAGCTTAGAGTTGTTTTTACTTGAATAAATTAGTTGTAATTCAAGAGTATTTTGATAATTTTCAATAGCATGTTTTTTCATGTTATTAAATTTATTTCTTATATGCTTAAAATTATCCCAATCACTCTGTTTATCACTTTTTTGTGCTTTTCGTCTCAATCTATTTTTTTCCCGATGGGTTTTCCTTAAAAGTGAATCAAACCAAGGTTTGTCTTTGGGTCTTATTAATACTGATTTTTCGGGTATACATTCCCTAACGAGATCTAGATATTTGGTTGAAAAATTTTCGGTAGCTTCGTCAGTTGATTCTGCATTACAAATAAGATTTTCCCAGTCAGCATTTTCTATAAGGTTATGAAGTTTTTCTATATTAGCATTTTTGTAATCCCATATTTTCCTAACATAAGGTTGACTTTTGATGATACTAGATTTTAAAAAAACATAAGTTGCTTTATGATCAGTTAGTGTACTGTCTGTGTTTATCACGCCTGAGTGGAGTGCTACAAGGTCTGAGCTGATCAAAACTGGGTCAATAAGAGTATTCGAAGTGTACGTAGTTCGTGTCGGTTCGCTGATTGTGTTTGTCAAGTGATAATTCAGCATGATGTCTTTAATAGGAAGTGTGCGAGTATTGTCAAGGAAATCAACGTTTAAGTCACCTACAATTATAAATTTGTTGGATATATCTGATACTTTTTCAACTGACCATAAAAATTTGTCCCAAAAGGATTTTTCGCTACTGGGTGGACGATATATACAACAAAGAAAAAGATTACAGGTAGGTTCACTTATTTCTATCCAGACGCATTCGATTGATATGGGTTCAAGGTCAATGCGACGAATAGCACGAAAACATGAAGGAACATAGATAATGATACCTCCACCATTAGAATTTCTATCTTTGCGAAAAATTGTATCATAACCTTCAATCATAATGTCACTATTACAAATACTTGAGTCCAAGTGTGTTTCCGTGAAACATGAAATATCAAAATCCGTGATTAATGCTGTTACATTTTCAATCTTATGTCGTAAACTTCTGATGTTTAAATGAAAGATGTCCAATGTGTGTATCTGATCATTTGTAGGTCCCGGATTTATTTCAATGTCCCCTGACAAAAGATGCAAGAAAAAAATAATTTGAAACCAAAATTGCAGATGCAGAAAGTTTTGAAAAATACCACACATTTTTTGTAGTTTAAACCATTTCTTTCTAGAGTTTATCAAATATAAATGTAGGTTTTTGACATCTAAAAAAGAAAAGAACACTTTTTGGATCGTACATCTGCTATTGCAGTAAAAGTTACCAATAGCGGCTCGATATTGCTGGATATAATTACCTATCTTTGATTAAAATATTAATACATTTTTCTTTAAAAATAGATTGTAGAGCCGCAATGTATAATATGTGAGAGCAATATCGCAAATAGGGCGGAGCATACATACAAGACTGTGAACACATGAAAATGGAGAAAAACAAACAAAAACAAAAGAAAATGGGGTTAAAAAAACAAAAAAATAAAGTACAAAACAAAAATGGAAATCTATATGATTCGGTCATAAGTGACATATGTACAAAAGAACGACCGATCACCATGAACAAAAAGAAACCAAATGACATAATCAAAGGAGAGCAAGTGGGTGAATAGTGCTATATTTACATAGATGTAGTGCTTAATAGCTACATATAATATAATATGATACGTAAATTGATATTTTGTGTCCTTGGGATTGTAAGTGGCAGTCTTGATGAATGTCTCACGTGTTTTGGTTATTTATTATAATTCATTTACCCGTTAAGGAGATTTTCAAGATCCTCGAAGAACGTACTTCGTAACGGTGTCCCTTCTTTTCAAAATTAATGAAAATTCTCCCGTCGTAGGTCCAGAAACTATGGACGATTTCTGATTTTTTTGCTTGTATGATTTTAGAAACTAAGGCTTGTCTATACTTGGTCAAGTCTTCCGTCACAAAAATTTTATTGACATTGTTTTTCAATTGTTTTTTTGCGCTGTAAACTCTGTTTTTGATCTTCCAATTTCTAAATCTGCAAATGATTTGAATTTTATTTTGTTTTGGGCTACCAATGGGATGAGATCTATCTATATCATCAGGAGTGATAGTAACACCCATTCCTGCACAGATCTGGATAACTGCGGATTCAGTGTCGAGTGGCTCCCTTGTCCCATCCTCGCCTGGCTCAGGTAACGGGACATTATGGAAGCGTAGTGAAGGTCTGCGCCCATACTGCTCTAGGCTGTCTAGCCCATATTCTAGATCATCTACTCTACGTTTTAATTCATCATTACTCTCTTTTAAGGTTTTTATTTCCTCATTTTGCTCTTCTATATCTTTTTGCTGTTCCTTAATTGAACTTAGAATGGGCTGGAGACAGCTTTGAACGATAAGTTGGATGTGGGGAGTGATTGCAGATGCAATATGTGGAGCAAATGCCCCCATGAAAGCCTGACTATGAACGGCCTTAACAATTAGTTCATTTATGGCGGATGTTTGTATCTCCCCGTTGGAGTCAACTATAGCTGTTGAAGAGCCAGTACTTTTGTTTGGGTCAGGTGATGAACTTAAGACTGTAGATGTTGGGGTCAAAGGAGAGGATGATGGGATATTTGATTGACTGTTCTCAAAGTTAGTGGCCATCTCGGCTGACAGATTAGAAATATCTGGCAAGGATGAGGAAGACGTGATACGTCTTCGAGATGATAAGTGTTCAGAGAAACTTAATTCAGAAGACCTTTTACGTTTGGTGTCCTTGGCACATCTAGAGTCCGACATTGGTTGGTATTGTGAGTAGAGTTCATTGGACCAAACGACACAATTAATTAAAGATTTTGTCTATATTTAATGAGCAGCATCAAAATCACTAATATAAGAAACTATGGCATATTATACGATGACATACTTGCCAAGAGACAATACACACACACGTATCTTCAATGCACCCACTAATTCTCTCAGAGCTTTAACAGCCTACATCTTACACTAATTTCTGTCCGGAAGCACAAGTCTAATTCAATCATAATGGGAAACAAATTTTTCATTTTAAGCTGCAGTAAAGAAAACCTTTTTTTTATACTTTCAAAAATAAAATTTGCAATAATACCTTTGAATTAATTAATTTCTCTGTTAAGACATTTGTCAAACATCCAATTATTTTGAAAGAAAACCCATCACTAACCTATCCCATATGTGACATTAATTGGTTTCTTTTTGCTGTACAGTCCCGTTCCTGCGTACCCCGCCTTCTCTGCCGGGGACCAGTAGATGTGGTAATTTTTGTCGATGACCCCGGGGGGTAGTTGATCCTCCTGACACTTGGTTTCCTGGACACACAGAATGTCGGGGGACTCAGTCTTCATGTAGGACATCTTGTCTTTCTGAAAAAATATGATTTCATGTATATATATTACTATAAATATTAAAAACATCTTTATTCCAAAAAGTTAAATACTTGTATACTGCTTTTGTGAATTTTAAATTGATCATAAATTATGAGATGATTCTAATCATTGGTTATTGTATTTGTGGATGTAAGTTTATACATGAAGTCTTAGTGTGAAAATGTATTTTTATAATCAACATGATATATAACTACATGCAGCAGAATAATGGGGAATTTCTCAAATATTAAAACATGCCCTCACAATTCAGAACATTTGCTTCCACATCTTAGTTTAAACACAATTATAATAAAGATTTTCTGATGCCAGTTAAGCAGATAGTACTTCAAGTATCCAAAACAGATACACTGCAAATACCCCAATAAACAGCAAAACTACTCACATCGTACCAGGCTCTAATGCCATTAAGATTCCAGGAGGCAATCTTCAGGGTAAATTTCCTCCCATCCTTTGTCTTGGCGTCTGGATTAACCTCCGTGGGAAATGAGGTGTCGGTCCCCTCTGGTAAGGGTTCAATTGTATCCTCCTTACGAAGGGGGGCTTTCTTCCCCTTTTTGGCTGGAACTTTCTACATGTTAAAGGAAAATAAATATCTAAGCTTGTATTATAAGATATACAAATAAGCAAAACTAGGTCATAAAGTCACTGGGACCTCTGAAATTACTTCACTATATCCGTAATTCGTTATAACTGTAAAAGATAAGATATTCATTAAAGAATGAGTGCACTGAAGTACGTCATTTGGAACCTTTTCGGCTACCCATTTTAAGCTTAACATCAGAATATATCGCTAAATTAATCTATGATTAATGTGCAAGCATATGCTTTTGATATTTATTTCTAGAATTTTTTGTCATACATATTTCTATAATTACAGAAAATGTAATTGAAAAGAACATGTAAAAGCCTTAAATTCCGGAAATTTGAACAGGACCACTTTCGAATCTTAGGTATCAGCAAATAGGCGGAGACATTTAAACCGCATGGTTGTGGAATGTAGACATTAGCACATATGATTTTTTCGCATTGCGAATTGAAATGGAGAAGAGAGAGAGAGATCGTGTTGATTTCATGGTGCACAATTATTAAATGATTCTAATGTTAAGGGATGGGGAAAATGTCTCGCTGTGCAGACCATAATACAGAGGCAATATAAGCCTATACATGTACTTACTAATGACACTGTCAATACCAGATTTCTTTCAAAACACCGTTAATGAAAAGCATAAAGATAAATAAGAGACATATTATCTTCAAACTCTATTTATTTAACATTTGCGCAAAAATCTACCATAGTTTGAAGTTGGAAGTACGATAGATAATGTCACAACAGAGACTTAAACACAATGAAATTTACAATGAAAGCGTTAGCGTATCGAACAGCAGAAGGTCACGTGAGAAAGGTGATTATAATATCAATCGTTGTTGCTCAGTGACCTGTTAATTTAGTAGCTATCTCGACCCTAGTTTGGGGACATTTTTTTTTTAACTTATATATGAGCCGCAACTTGGCCAACATTGTCCTTTGGAAATGTGTAAGTTTAAGTTAAAATACACATTCTGTGCAAATAAGAAAAATGGCCAAGTTGCAACTCGAAGTAAACAAAGTCGTTGAAACCTGGTATGCATATTAATAACAATAGAAATGAGACAGAACTGTTAGACCCTCGTCTCAAAAGCTAGTGTCGCTCGGCATTATTTAATACTTTCATGTAATATAATATACCAAAACCTGCTCTTAAGACATTGTTTAATACCTATAAAACATAAATTAAATGAATTTTGGAATTTTATTTTGCGCAAAACATCGGGATCCAACTCTCATAGCTTAAGTGCACTCATTCTTTATATAGCTGGGGATCCAAGATAACTTCACTATTTCCATTAATTTGCAATATCTGTGTTCATACTAAACAAGTTTTACTGTATTCTGGGATAAAATACATTATGTGCTATGTTAATTTTTTACAGGATCTGTTTTTACAGGATTTGATTTACAAGATCTACTTACCTTTTCTGAATCTCCATCTGCCTCTACTTTCTGTTTCTTGCTTGGTGAAGGCTTAAAAAATACAGCAAAATTTATAATATATAGCTCTTCATTCATTCTTCTTTAAAAACTATCTTAATTATATCATGTATATCTTGTAAGTTGTCATCTTTAAAGTATTTATACTTTATAAGTATTTTAATTTCAAAGGAAATATATCATCTGAGATTCAATTTCGGTAATACAGTGTATTGGTTTTAAACCAGTCAAATTATAATATTTTAACATAACTTAAAAAG